>NC_138292.1:35415000-35467500 GCF_965601325.2 Salmo salar
GTGGGTTGTAGACTCCGTCTCATGCTACCACTAGAGTGAAAGCACCGCAAGCATTCAAGAGTGACCAAAACATCAGCCAGGAAGCATAGGAACTGAGAAGTGGTCTGTGGTCACCACCTGCAGAACCACTCCTTTATTGGGGGTGTCTTGCTAATTGCCTATAATTTCCACCTGTTGTCTATTCCATTTGCACAACAGCATGTAACATTTATTGTCAATCAGTGTTGCTTCCTAAGTGGACAGTTTGATTTCACAGAAGTGTGATTGACTTGGAGTTACATTGTGTTGTTTAAGTGTTCCCTTTATTTTTTTGAGCAGTGTACTTTATTTACATAAGTATTCAAACCCTTTGTATGAGACTTGAAATTGAGCTCAGGTGCATCCTGTTTCCAGTGATCATCCTTGAGATGTTTCTACAACTTGATTGGAGTCCACCTGTATTAATTTCAATTGATTGGACATGATTTGGAAAGGTACACACCTGTCTATATAAAGGTCCAAAAGTTGACAGTGCACGTTAGAGCAAAAACCAAGCAATGAGGCCGAAGGAATTGTCCATAGAGCTCGGAGACAAGATTGTGTTGAGGCAAAGATCTGGGGAAGGCTACCAAAACCTTTCTACAGCATTGAAAGTCTCTAAGAACACAGTTGTTTCCTTCATTCTTAAATGGAAGAGGTTTGGAACCACCAAGACTCTTCTTAAAGCTGTCCGCCTAGCCAAACTGAGCAATCGGGGGAGAAGGGTCAGGGAGGTAACTAAGAACACGATGGTATCTCTGACAGAGCTCCAGAGTTCCTCTGTGGAGATGGGAGAACCTTCCAGAGGACAACCATCTCTGCAGCCAGACGGAAGCCACTCCTCAGTAAGAGGCACATGACAGCCCACTTGAAGTTTGCCAAAAGGCACCTAAAGGACTCTCAGACCATGAGAAACAAGATTCTCTGGTCTGATGAAACCAAGATTGAACACTTTGGCCTGAATGTCAAGAGTCACGTCTGGAGGAAACCTGGCACCATCCCTACGGTGAAGCATGGTGGTGGCAGAATCATGCTGTGGGGATGTTTTTCAGCGGCAGGGACACTAGTCAAGATCGAGGGAAAGATGAACGGAGCAAAGTACACAGATCCTTGATGAAAACCTGCTCAGGACCTCAGACTGGGGGCGAAGGTTCACCTTCCAACAGGACAACGACCCTAACCACACAGCCAAGACAACGCAGGAGTGGCTTTGAAATGTCCTTGACTGGCCCAGCCAGAGCCCGGACTTGAACCTGATAGAACATCTCTGGAGAGACCTGAATCTGCAGAGAAGAATGGTAGAAACTCCCCAAATACAGGTGTGCCAAGCTTGTAGTGTCATACCTAAGAAAACCCGAGGCTGTAATCACTGCCAAAGGTGCTTCAACAAAGTAGTGAGTAAAGGGTCTGAATACTTATGGAAATGTGATATTGACGGTTTTTTTTCATATATTTGCAAAAATGTCTAAACCCGTTTTTGCTTTGTAATTTTGTGTGTAGATTGAGTGAAAAAAAATATGATCCAGAATTTCTGTCCTGTGTGATTTATTTGGCTATGGCTGACAAATATATTTTGTTGAAGACAGATATGATCCATTTTAGAATAAGGCTGTAACTTAACAAAATATGGAAAAAGTCAAGGGGTCTGAATACTTTCCGAATGCACTGTACGTGCATCACATGTAATCTGCTCAATTTTAACCTGGATGACAAATACATGATCAATCTGTTTTAACATTGAATCCGAATCGTATCAACATTCCCTGTTGGCTGGACTGGGAGGAGTTGGCCTCCAAATGGCTCTGGAGCAATCCCATCATGCCCTGCTGTGGTAAGTATTCTCCGGTCACTGATGAGTCTCTAATAAGCAGCTACTTATAGTCAGACTCACTGGAGCCACAGTCTGTAGGTAAACAAGACCATTATTTGTCCTTATCACAAGCCACGCACACACTCCAACATAATATCTGTCTTCAACAAAATATATTTGTCAGCCATAGCCAAATAAATCACACAGGACAGAAATTGTGCTGTTAACAAACTCCAACTGCACTGCTAGTGTAACAGTATATAGCTTCCGTCCCTCTCCTCGCCCCTACCTGGGCTTGAACCAGGGACCCTCTGCACACATCAACAACTGCCTCCCACGAAACATCGTTACCCATCGCTCCACAAAAGCCGCGGCCCTTGCAGAGTAAGGGGAACAACTACTTCAAGGTCTCAGAGCGAGTGACGTCACCGGTTGAAACGCTATTTGAGTGCACCCCGCCAACTAGCTAGCCATTTCACACCGGTTACACTAGTCTAAACAATGGAACTCTATTATTCTCTCTTCATTCCTCTCTTTTTTCCCCCCTTAATGACAACTGACAGGGGTGTGAACATACAGGATTCCAACCTGCCAGACTTGCCTCTATATCAAAGCAAACTGGTTCAGGGTGCATGTGACAATGACATTATTTTTAAAGACTATCTATTTGTTGTGACTGGGGTATCTGACACATTAACTACATGTTGACATAAATAGCTAACTAATTATCAACTTAGCTAGCTAACTGTAAACAAATGCGATTGTCATGGCTGACACAGCTAACCCGATACTAGCTAGCTAACTACCTTTACTTGATGCGTCAGGCTAATAGCCTCGATACTTATGATTATCTTACGTAATCCTTGTCTGCTTGACTTCCGATCTCAACTGCCCGACAGTGCCCTGTTGTCCCACTCCCTCACCCATCTCACCTGCCTCACCGACGGGCTGAACTCGAACTCCCCTGCCTCTTTCAGATCCAGCCAGATCATTGGCATACGGGGGACCGCCTCCATCGCGGCCAGCGACTGAACCGAGCCTGAGTTAAAGTGACTTCTATTTAAATATCACTTCAGCAGTTTTGAATTCAGCGGATTTCTAACTATATTGTTTCTTATAATCCCCAAACAACTGTGTCATGTCTCCATTTACACTTCAACAGGAAACGATGGATGCTAAGGGACGTGACGCCAGAAGGAATGTTCCAGTGCGCAAATGTTTATGGGAAATGTAGTTCACTATATTAGATCAGACTGGTTGTTTCACCAGAGGTTTGAATTTGAAACATCTAGCTATATTCAGTATCTTTTGTTAGGCAATAACTACATTACATAATAGTATATATTATGTAAAGTGATACTAATGTCTCTTATCATCATGTTTGAGCGTGGGAACATTTTTGCAGCACACTACAAACTATTACCACTTCCTGTGTGCCTGGCCGCCATATTTGATTCTGCAAAAAATATAAATATTATGATGTTTGTTTAGCTGTCTAGAAGTTACGAAAGTGTAATAAACACACATTCGGCGGCAGAATTTAGAAGAGTTGCACTTTTAGCGAACGACTAGCTAAGGTAAGCAACACTTGAAACCCTAATCCATAGTTAGCTGTAGCTAAATATCAACAAACCGTGTAAAAAAAAAAAAAGCTCTGCAAACTTAGCTAGCTATCTAACGTTAAGCTAACGAGCTAGCTACTTGTAAAACTAAGTCATTGACATGGTTAGCTGTCTATCTAGCTAGCTATCTTGCAATGTAGCTAAATGCCCAAAACGCCAACGCGAAATACTATTAAGATGCTATTGACTATGTGTCTGGGATATGCTCTTTTTGAAGTCTTGTGAAAATCAAAGCCATCTTCAGTTCTGAATGCTAGCAATAATAGTGCGGATGTGGAAGTAGCCTGATTTGGTGCCCACTTTGCCATCCGTAGTTTCATATTCGACTTCCACCGGAACATAACACCAACCAAGAATCAAAGCTTATATTGTTGATTGTTACATTATTATATGTATTACTAGTTAACGAGAAAAGTTCAAGCCCAGCTAGTTGAACTGTGCGATCATTCAGTGTTTCTTCAGCTAGCCTGTGACTTGACACTGTATTTTAGCTAAATAAATAATTTCACTTTTGCCAAGTTGGTTCTTATTGCTGCCACAATTTCACATGGGTTCTGACTACGATTGCTTCAAATTTACACAAACGGAATATTTCCTAGTACTGCAATTTGTCCTTCAATACAACCATCAACATTACACCAATAAAACACATTGCTGCAACATGTTTCACAGAGCATAAACAATTCTATTTTGGCAGCAAAAACCTTTCTCTAGAGACTTTTTAGCAGTGCCTGACTTATATTCACTCAAGGGGTTTGTCTTATTGTTTTGACACTCTTATGCAAAAGCACTCTTTCTGTCTCCCAGTAGATGTCACTGGTGGACCTGGGGAAGCGGCTGTTGGAGGCTGCACGGGCAGGGCTGGATGATGATGTCAGGACCCTCATGGTCAATGGAGCTCCCTTCACCACTGATTGGGTAAGGGTCTCACTGTAGGGATACTCACATCTACACAATTTATGATTTCACACCTCATGTAGCCTAACACAGAGATATTGTTCCTCAGATGTCTTGCAGTACATCACAAATCTACCTATGTTGCAGTGCTGGAGTCTTTCACACAATCCAGACAGTGTTGTAGGGACTGGGTCCTCATAAACCAAACCGTGTGTTCTAGCTGGGGACTTCCCCGCTCCATCTAGCTGCTCAGTACGGACACCACTCCACGGCTGAGGTGCTTCTCCGAGCAGGCGTTAGCAGGGATGCCCGGACCAAAGTGGACAGGACCCCACTACACATGGCGGCCACGGAGGGCCACTCCAATATAGTGGAGCTGCTAGTCAGTGTAAGGGCAACCAAATGTAAAGCTGACAGTATTCAGCTGTTTATATGAAAAACATAATAGTTCTATTTTTAGTAAAGTGACTGACAAACAAATGTTATTTCATTCATGTTGAATGTTCACCACCCACATTTTGGAATCAAGGCTACCAGTCTCACCTTCCTATCTCTTTCCCACTACTGGGGGGGGGGTGGCGTGCTGTGCTCCCTAGCAGAGCGGAGCGGACATCAACGCTAAGGACATGCTGAAGATGACAGCCCTGCATTGGGCGGCCCAGCACGGTCACAGGGAGGTGGCAGAGCTGCTGCTCAAATATGGAGCAGACGTCCACTCCCTCAGCAAGTTTGACAAGACGCCCTTTGACATCGCCATGGACACTAGCAACACTGAGCTCATGATACTGTTACAGGTGAAGGGACTGTGTGTTTTGTTTTTATATGGCTCTGATGTTCATTTGTTTTCACAAAAAGGCCCTTATGTCTGTATAAGAAGAAGTGAACACAGATTTTTTTCTTTATCTAAACACATGCAAGTATGTGTTCTTATCACTGGTTTATGTAACACGTGTTGAACTGTTAAACTGGTTGCCCAGTATGTGGGAGGAACTGTATCTGTGTTCTTGTGTTAGATAACATCTTCAAGGTGTGTTTTGTGTATGTACACAGGATGGCATGCAGAACCAAGTGAACATGAACCCAGAGCCCCAGTTCATCATCTCCTCTGCTGGAGTCGTGAACTTCTCTGACCTCGTCAACACCACCGCCAAGTCAGGTATGGGCAACTGGAGCACAGGTTACAGTAAGTTAGGTACAAATTAAGTAGAGGTATATCAAATCAAATATAACTCACTGACATTTATAATTTATATAAATGGGGAACCTTAGTTACCACCTGACCTTACCCAAGACACTTCTAAATGGGATGACTTGATTGAGGTTTTTCATTGTCTTATTATTCCAGGAGAATCTGTCTCTACCACCTCAGTCCTGGCAACACTGGCAGCCCTGGCAGAAGCCTCAGGTCCCATGGGTAAAAATGCAGGTAAGTGATGTCTTTTCATAACCATGAGGATAACACTACAAATTACTCTGCGCTACTCATGTTACAATTAATAGTACTTTGATCTATATCATATTCTATAAAATGATAACTCTCTGTACATTAGGGCTAACTCAGATCTGTATTATAGTTCTTAGACTGCAATGGTAAGTAACTCTATCTTTCCCACAGGCAAATCTGAGGACGCAATCGCTGCAGATTCTGTGGACTCGGCCATTCAGCATGTAGTGGGCGATGGAGGTCAGAGGGTCATCACCATAGTGACGGACCAACACGGCAACCTGCAGCCAGCGGGACTTGGGCAGCAGTTCTTTGTCACTATGCAGGGGCAGCAAAGTAAGTAGGAAACCACATCTATTTATACACTCAGAGGCCAGTTTATTAGGCATACCACCCGTTCACGAAAATGGTTCGCTCCTACAAACAGTAAGTCGGGTGCCTGTAACTTGCTATGAAAAGCAGGTAGACAGGCATCGGGGCATTCAGTTACTGTTTGATTGACTGTTAGAATGGGCAAAACGAGTGACCTATGCAACTTTGAGCATGGTATGATTGTCGGTGCCAGGCTCACCAGTTCCAGTATTTCAGAAATGGCTTTTCCTGGGCTTTTCACGCATGACAGTATCTAGGGTTTACAGAGAATAGTGCAACAAACAAAAAACATCCAGTTAGCTGCAGTCCTGTGGGGAAAAAAACTTGTTGCTGAGAGAGGTCGAAGGAGAATGGCAAGAATCGTGCAAGCTAACAGGCAGGCCTGAAACAGGCAAATAACGGCGCAGTACAACAGTGGTGTGCAGAACGGCATCTCGGAACGCACAACTCGTCGATCCTTGTTACGGATGGGCTATTGCAGCAGACGACCACACCGGGGTTCCACTCCTATCAGCTTAAAAACAAGAAAAAGCTTATTGATAGTTCCCTTGATACCAATTGAGCAACATTTGAACGCCACGACTTGTAGAATACATGCCCTGAAGAATTCAGACTGTTCTGGAGGCAAAGGGGTGTCGACCCAGTACTAGATAGGTGTACCTAATAAAGTAGCCCCTGAGTATGTTTATTTAGTTTACATTGTGCTTATGTCAGCCTTTTTCAAGACTTTACAATTAATGCATTCATGAGTTTGTGTTTTGTTTCTGTAGTGGTGGCAGTCCCGGCTGGTCAGATCACAGAGGAGGTGGTGGAACAGGAGCCTTATCCCTCTCCTGCACGCAAGAGGAGAATAGAGCCTGCAGCCATCCTAACCAGACCCAAAGACAAGGTCAGCACAGGTCCCCATATTTGTGGCTTGGCATAATATTCCGAAATAGTTTCTCTCTTTCTTACTGTGTGTGTCCATTGTTCTCAGAATGCGAAGTCAGGGGACAGCAGTCGGGAGCAGCTCCAGAAGCAGCTGCAGGAGGCCAACCGGAAGGCCCAGGAGTACCGCACACAGCTCCTACAGAAGGAGCAGGAGGCTGAGCAGTACCGCCTCCGACTAGAGGAAGCCATAGAGCAACAACAGAGCAACAATACCAGCAATGCTACCGGTTCTACCAGCACAGGTGTCCAGGAGGTAGAAGAGGAGGTGGTCCAAATGGAAAAACAACATGAGACAGAGGAGAGAGTTGTAGAGGAGGACAAAGTGGAAGGGGAAGAGGATGTCCCATTTCCGGAAGAAACCATTCTTGTTAAAGTGGAGGAGGAGCTGGATTCAGGGGAGGGAGAACAGATAACCGTGGATGATACCGAGGAAACGGAGAAGGCTTCAACTAAGTTCACAACGACCCCCAAACGGGGGAGAGGGAGGGGACGAGGACGTGGAAGGAGGCGGTAGTCACGTGTCCCTCTGTTCTCTTAGTGTTCTCTCATGATATGTCTTGTTTTATGCTTTTATATTAATATTAACGGTTATTACTTGTTTGTTATTTTAGAACGATAACGTTGTACTTGTATTTGTAACTAGGTTTTGAGATTATTTTATTTACTTGCAATACTTTTGATGAAGAAGCCATTGGCGAGCACTTGTAAGCTAATGCTGAGCCCTGTGGGAGGACTTAAGGATGCAGATGGCTCCACAGTGTACAAACATTTCTGTGAATTTAGAGAAAGTAAGAAAAGGTATGTTTGCATAGGAGTGTAAATACTGCAATGTGGGTTTGATTGCACTGTGCATTCGTTCTCCTAAGAATAAGGTTTGCAACACATTCTAATATAGGATATTCAATCCCCAACATTTCTGGTTCCTGTCTTCAGCGTCATGTTTAAAATAAAATCAACTTGGCTCAAGTGTATAGTCCTAACTGAGAAAATGTATCTGATTCTTCAGAAAATGTTCTCCAAGGCTGGCTAAGTTCTAGTTATTTGCGTACCTGTATGTGTGAGTGTTTGGGCATGTGTGGGTGAGGTTGAGGTGTGGGATATCGGTGTTTCTTTGCTAGATGGCCAGCTTTCTTAAATCAGTCTTGAATATCCTATTCTAGTACTATTTTAGCTGCAGACCACTCAGACACTAAGATACTGTAGGTTTTCATTTTTTGTTTGAAGTAGTGTTAGAGTTTAGAGTTAATGTGTAAGTTAATGTTATTCTTAAGCTCTTATTTTTGTTCCTTTTGTAATTTAAAGCATTACACTCTGTATAGATCAGCATCTGTCAATAGACATTGATCTGTCATCGCAGTCCAGTTTAAACTAATACTCTCTCTAAAATATTGTTTACATACGCTCTCTTTATATGGTTGTTAGTTTGACACTATGTCCTCCTATGTGCTTTTATAATGTTCATAAAGAAACACTATCAGAGGTTATCTTCCAGTTGGTTAGGAGAAGAAAAATTAGAATTTTGCTACAAAATAATGTTAGTGAGGAAAATATGGGAAATTGTTGAATTGTTTTCTATGTGGAATACCCCTTTCTTAACAAATGTATTTTTAGAATTCAATAAATAAACAGTTATTGTTATTCTATCCATGCATGCTACTTGTCCTTTTGATTTATTTATTATATGACTATTGCTCATCGACAAACTGCATCTACATACACTGAGTGTACAAAACATTAGGAACACTTGCTCTTTCCATGACAGACTGACCAGGTGAACCCAGGTGAACGGTATGATCCCTTATTGATGCCACTTGTTAAATCCACTTCAATCAGTGTAGGTGAAGGGGAGGAAACAGGTTAAATAATGATTTTTATGCCCTGAGACATGGATTGTGTATGTGTCCCATTCAGAGGGTGAATGGGCTAGACAAAAGATTGAAGTGCCTTTGAACTGGGGATGGTAGTAGGTTTCCCGTGTGTATTAAGAATGGTCCACCACCCAAAGGACATCCAGCCAACTTGACACAACTGTAGGAAACATT
Organism: Salmo salar; assembly: GCF_965601325.2. NCBI lineage: Eukaryota > Metazoa > Chordata > Actinopteri > Salmoniformes > Salmonidae > Salmo > Salmo salar. The sequence continues at coordinate 35,424,136 of NC_138292.1, forward strand.
GGGGTCAACATGGGCCAGCATCCCTATGGAATGCTTTCGACAGCTTGTAGAGTCCATGCCCCGATGGGGGGGGGTGCAACTCAATATTAGGAAAGTGTTCCTAATGTTTTGTACTCCGTGTATACCTGCAGGCATATACAATCTTATGTGTTTTGAATTAGTCCTGACTGATTAGTTTTAATGATTTTAATTGGCAAAATGGGGCATTTATTTTTTGTCTCGTTGAGCCTGAGAGGTTTTTTTAATTTCATATTTTCTCTGGAGGACTGCTTAATAAGCTCGTCCAACCTCACCTCTATTTATAGCATTCATTTCACAATGATGTCCCTGGTGACCAATCAGGAAAATTACAAGCAATTTTTTTAAGTGCTTAGCTGTACATGTACATTGTCTATTCTGTTCTTTTATACAGCTTTGATGGTTTCAGCAATGTACCATAGTACATCAGTCTCTCTATGTGGTCATGGTATGAGCTGTGCACCATGTTTCAACCCAAGAAGCTTAGAAGAAAGAAGTAATATGAAGTGCATGTACCTTAAAGGCCCAGGAGTCTTTTCAAAGGATATTGGTTAGATTTATTTTCCCTTTTTACCTACTGGACATGTATCCTGTAGCTAGTTTTCTCTATGCCCATTTCTTCCTCTTGTCAGTAAATGGAGGTAAGATAAATGTTGTACCCAAACAGAGGAATCATTCCCCTGCACTGCAAAATCGATTGTGTAATTCCAATATCCCCTTTAAGTCCTACTCATGGCCATTCCCACTCACGGGAACATTCCCAAGAAAACTGTTTACGGACCATTAAATAAACTTGCATAGATTACAGCAGAAAAACTAAAACAGCCCCTTTGGGAATGAAATATAGTCAGTACATACAGTATATGTAAGGTGGCTGAGCGTGTGTAGTAGACCTTCAAGAGCCACTAAACACACCGATTGGTATGTATGGGGAGGGGGAAGCTGAAAATGTAACATCATTTTCACAATTTCATAATATTATTCCAATCTTATAGTGTGGAAATATACAGTGGGGTCTGAAATTATTGACACCCTTGATAAAGATGAGCAAAAATGAATGTATAAAATAAATCATTCAAATACTGAGGTATATTGAATGCCAAAAAAAGGGGGGAAATTATATTATTTTATACTAATACTCAGAGAAAGAGATTGTGTTTAACAAGTCATCTTTTTTTTCGCAAAAAGGTAGGGGTCAAAATTATTGACACCCGTTTTCAATACCTCACCTTGCAAGGATAACGGCATTGAGCCTTTCATTTTTTGTTGTTGAGAACACATTGGGAGGGATCTTAGACCATTCCTCCATACAGAATCCTTCCAGATCGTTGATATCCTTCGTCTACGCTTATGGACTGCCCTCTTCAATTCGATTGGGTTTGGGTTTCAAGTCCGGAGACAGATGGCCATTGCAAAAATGGTCACGCACACCAGTGGTGGGTTTGGCGTCGAAATGAGAATGCATGAGCAGAAAATAATTCCATACTACTGTAAAATATGGTGGTGGATCTTTGATGTTATGAGGCTATTATGCTTCCACTGGTTCTGGGGCCCTTGTTAAGGTCAATGGCATCATGAACTGTACCCAGTACCAGGATATTTTAGCCAAAAACCTGGTTGCCTCAGCCTGGAGGCTGAAACTTTGCAGCAAGCGGATCTTCCAGCAAGACAATAACCCCAAGCACACATCAAAATCCACAAAGAAATTGATCATTGGCCCCAAAATCAACATTTTGCAATGGCCATTTCAGTCTCCGGACTTGTGGTTTGAAATGTAGACGGCAGTCCATAAGTGCAGACTAAGGATATCAAGGATCTGGAAGTTTCAACTCTAAACCCAACAATGCAATAATCAATAACAATGTAATACTAGGAGAAAAAAAAACACATGAGAAATAAGAATTATGAAGAACACAATAAGTAAGTAATTAAGCATACTTGCATTCAGAAAATATTCAGACAACTTGACTTTTTCCACATTTTGTTACGTCATGTGTGTAGATGACGAGGGGGAAAAAATTATTTAATACATTTTTTAATAAGGCTGTAACGTCACAAAATATGGAAAAAGTCAAGGGGTCTGAATACTTTCCAAATGCACTGTACACGGTCAGTTCCAATACCATATTTACAATGTGAAGGGATACTGGAGTGATGGAGGTAGATATGTATAGGGGTAAGGTGACTAGGCAACAGGATATAAGATAAACAGAGTAGCATCAGCTTGTATGTGAGTGGGTGTGTACGTGTGTGTGGGGCCTGTGTGTGAGCGTACATAGAAACAGTGCAAAAATAAAAAATAAAATTAACATACAAGGTTAATTCAGATACTCAGTGTTGCTATTTTGTTAGCTATTTATCAGTCTTATTGCTTGGGGATAGAAGCTGTTCAAGAGCCTGTTGGTGCCAAACTTGATGCACCGGTACTGCTTGCCATGCGGAAACAGAGAGAATAGTCTATGGCTTGGGTGGTTGGAGTCATTAACAATTTTCCAGGCCTTCCTACCACACCGCCTAATATACTGTAGATGTCCTGGATGGCAGGGAGCTCGTCCCCAGTGATGTACTGGGCTGTCCGCACCACCCTGTAGCGCCATGCGATCGAGGGTGGTGCTATTGCCATACCAGGCTGTGAAGCAGCCAGTCAAAATGCTCTCAATGGTACAGCTGTACAACTTTTGGAGGATTTGAGGGCCCATGCCAAACTTTTTTCAACCTCTTGAGGGGGCAAGAGGCGGTGTCGCGCCTTCTTCACGACTGTGTTTGGACCATTTTAAGTCTTTACTGATTTGGACACCGAGTAACTTGAAGCTCTCGACCGGCTCCACTGCAGCCCCGTCAAAGGATTTTGTATGGAGGAATGGTCTAAGATCCTTCCCAATGTGTTCAACTCATAAAACATTTTAGAAAAAGGCTCAGTGTCGTTATCCTCGCAAGGTGAGGTATCGAAAGGTATTGAAAATAGGGGTGTGAATAATTTTGACCCCTACCCTTTTGAGAAGAAAATATATGACTTCTTAACTGTGCTTGACTTGGATTGAAATTGGTTCCGGTAGTCATTTTGGGTGACGGTACAGTTTATATTTAGGTGCAGGAGCGCCACAATAATTTTGAGCTAATATTCTATAAGAGGAACAGGAACATTTGAGGTGCAGGTACTAAGCTCCAGTGAGATCCTACCCAAGTTAAGCACTACTTGTTAAACAAAATCTTTTCTCTGAGCAATTGTACTAGTATACAATAATATCCTTCCCCCCAAAAATGTAGCATACAAAATAACTATAACTATTTGAATGATTTATTTTATACATACATTTTTGCTAATCTTTATCAAGTGTGCAAGTGTAACCGATGTGAAATGGCTAGTTAGCGGTGGTGCGCGCGTTTCAATCGGGTGATGTCACTCGCTCTGAGACCTGAAGTAGTTGTTCCCCTTGCTCTGCAAGGGCCGTTGCTTTTGTGGCGCGATGGGTAACGATGCTTCGTGGGTGTCAGTTGTTGACGTGTGCAGAGGGTCCCTGGTTCGAGCCCAGGTTGGGGCGAGGAGAGGGACGGAAGCTAAACTGTTACATCAATAATGTCAGACCCCACTGTATATAAAACACAGGAAAGTCAAGTTTTTGACTGCACTGTGCCTTTAAAATACTCATGTAATTAATGGGTGCATTTCCTTTACAAGAGTCATTATCAGTTATTGATAATTGATAGTTATTGATCTCCACAGGTTTATGTCCTTACCATGAGCAGAGAACTCAAAATTACTGTAGTAGAGTGTGTGGATATGGGAATGGAATGCCTGCTTCTAGCAGGAAGACACACAAAGGCTTTGTATTCCATGTTCCAATGTTAGTGTATGGGTATCTTTAAAAAACAGACAAAGAGAAGTGTTGAAAATATCAAAAATATATTTGGAAAACATTTAAGGTAGATAATATGAATTACTGAAGACCTCTACAGCTTTTTTGAAAGATATGTAACAGCATTGTACTAAATGGCATAATAACAATTGCTTATTGCTTTACACAAGCGTTTTAATATTTCACAAAATGATTGTACATGAATGTTTTTAGATGTAATATTAAATAGGTTCCCCTCCCTGTCTGTCTATGCAATAATTATATATATATCAAGGCACACCATTTGTGTGTCACAGTGAATTGTTATTCTGCATGGTATTGGATCCGTCTCGCTCGAAAGAGCAGCCATTGCCTGCGGCTGGAGCAATAGCAGGTGTGTCTATTGGCCTGATGAGAGCCAGACAAAGTGCCTGGGTTCACACAAATGATACAGACGGCTGCGAGCCACCACTGCCACAAGCTGAAAATATGTTAAAGAGAAAGTGTTAATGTTTTTACCCATATCATGAGCTTGGAAAGGGCATAATTAAAAATAATAATTATGTTTTTTTCCCTTAACTTTTTGTCTGATGATTGACATATTAAAACAAAAAACGAAAAAGGTAATGCATCGTAATTACTTTTATTATGAAAGGAAAGAGGCTCAAGGCAAGCGTAATACACATTCAAAAGAAGGCGCAAACGTTGACAGTGAATACTGTACTGTACCAACTAAATAACAGCAGCATCAACATGTGTAAAGCACTCAACATGCTTGGAGGGGAAATTTTGCAAAAACATGCAGACACTTGTGCACAGAAAGGTACCACTAAACTGATACATTGTGATAGGAAAAGACCACAGTATATCACAAGAACATCACATGTCAAAGTGTGAAAGCACACTCATTTGGTAGGTGTATGACATCTGCTTGAAGTGCATAACATATTTTTCTGTCAGCTATTGACTATCTGTAAACATGCTACTCTATAAGGCGTACAGTTAAGGAGTTGCCCAAATTAAGAGACACAGACATTGTCCATAAAGGGATAGTCCAAGGTGTGATAATCTGTTCAGATGTAGCACACTGCTAACATGCCATCTGTGGGCAGTGATATGCTTATTTTATTTCAGATATGAAAATGATATTACATAGAACTATAGCAAGATGCTATCTACAACAGAACTACTGGTATGAATCTTTTCGACTCATTTCCCTAAAATGCTCATCTAGATGTTCATAATTAGGCACAAGTTACGGCACAGTAAACATTTCAATAAACCTCATTTGGTCATTCAGATTTATGACTCTGGATCCTTTCCATAAAAAGTGACAAAGTTGTCTATTTGTCATTTTTTTGATTGCAGACATTGAATAGTTAACACTTATCCCATTGCTGACATCAAACATCTAAGGCCCACTGAAGCCACCCAAAAAACAATGAAGTCTCTTTAAAGGATACTTTGAAACATTGTCTACCTCTCTTTCCGTGATGGCAAGAAAACAAATAACTTGGGTGACAAAGATATGGATCTGAATATCAATGGTATGTTATAGGCTGGCTGATGTTAAAGGAAATATCTGTCTTCCAATTTCAAAAAGTATTAACCAGCTCAATGAGGGTGAGGGTCTTTGTGAGTGCACAAGGCGCTGGTTGGCATAAATGTAACCACATTTGTCTTTTCTGTGTAAGTGTATTTTTTTTGGAGCAATGCTTGATTGATTGTTTGTGCATTTTGTACCTTAGCCAAAGTGGACAATTGAAGTAAAAAAAATCCACTGTATACACTGAGGAACTTGCAGCAAACAAGCAACTTTATAGCTTCAAACGGCATTCAAATGTTTTTCTTGTTCTTACATGGAGTTTTATTCCTTTACTACTACAAGTACACAATTGAAATGTAGGCCTATTTGCAGGAGGAATTGTTGCATAGAGCACCTGTAGCCCTTTCCAGCAGTCAAATGACCAAAAGTGGTCTCATGGGTGGAATGTTATTCATATTTCTCATAATTAATAAACATCCAGTGTTGCTATGTCAAACGGTTGTGTTATATTTCAGTACTCTGTGATGTCTATAAAATGTAATATTGAGATGCAAACTCAAAATTGAATATATTTCAACTCTATATCTGACATGGTAAAGGTGTCTTATTTTTTTAAACCCATAACCATGTGTGTGAGGTGTTCACTTCTTTTTCTAACTAGGTTTGTTTAAGACTACCAAGGAAGGTTAAGGGGACGGGGTAGTGATATGATGCAATAGTAGTGGCAACAAGGTTGCCTGGAGAGTGTCTTCAGGAGATAGATTTGATAGGTGTTACAGCAGGTACCTTAGGTGATGCCTATAGTGTTAGACTACTTGGTAGAAGATGTTCCTTATAAGTGATTCCATACGAAACCAGAACAAACAAAATATGATGATTTGGGGATTTTTGCAACATTTAATCCATAGAATGGTCCTTTGGAGGAAGGATTGTTGACATATATTTGACAGTTGTATCTAAAAGCATAATTGAGAAATACTGAATCAAAGTTGCCATATTATGGCATTTTTGCCATACCCAGGCCTCCTTTAAGACTCCATAATGTTTCATCTGTAGATGCTAAAAAGCAAAAATTGGTGTCATATGAAACTTTAATGCTTGCTCTGTAATATGAGTAGTATTAACATTTCAATAACATTTTTGTACATTCATTTATGAATATTGAAAAATATAAACATGAATATTGAAAATATAAAACATGAATATAGAAAAAAATATGTATTTGGCAAATGTTTCAATATATTGTTGAACATAATATACTCTAGGGGCATATCAAAGTTCCAGAGTGAGATCTCTGCTAGTTTTCATTTTATAGCCCATTTTATATAGAGAAATTGGCACAGCAGGCAATGTAACCAATCACAGCCCTCCTTTTACTTGCATCATTGCACATCATGCAAATCACCAGCAGAGGTCGACCATTTTGATTCCATTTTGGTAATGTTAATAAACTGGATCATAACTATAAAAGTAGCATAGATCCCACTCTGGAACTTTGATATGCCCGTAGAGCAGGGGTGTCAAACTCATTCCACGGAGGGCCGAGTGTCTGCAGGTTTTTGGTTTTTCCTTTCAATTAAGGGAGTTCCTTATGTGGGAGGGCCGTAGAGTATTATGTTCAACAATATCAAAACAAATGTGCCAAATCAAAAATGTTGTTCTTTCAACATTCATAAAACATTTTTAAATATAAATGCTACTCATATTACAGAGCAAGCGGTTACACCAATTATTACCCCAATATTACACAAATTTTCATCTTTGCAGCCCATACAGATTAAACATGATGGCGTATTTAAGGAGGCCTGAGTATGGCCAAAATGTCATAAATATGACAACTTTGATCAATTATTTTTCAATTATGCTTTTAGATACAAATGTCAAATATATGTCAACAATCATTCTTTCAAAGGACCATTCTATGGATGAAATCTTTTCTTTTTTTTAATCAGCAAAATGATGGCCTTTTTCCCCCCTGGTTTCGTATGGAATCACTCGTATGTGTTGTCATTAGGGTGATAAGGGCTGGCTATTACTGCTCATGACTGCAGTAATTGGTGAAGGAATTGATATAACATGTTACAATAGAGCAGACAAAGGCCTTAGGTGATGCATGCTCGAAGGCTGCATCTAATACAAAGGGGTCCCTGGTGGTTTGGCACCGGCAGTCATATAGCATGTGGTCCTTGGGCAAAATGGATAAACAAAGTTGCTCCTCGAGCATTGCAATAGTTGTCAGTGCTTCAACTGCAATACAGTGTCGAGGGAGCTGCTTAGGTCCTCCTTAGACAATGCGGTAGTCAAACGTGTCCTTCTCTGTGTGGTCTGTCCAGTTGGAGGAGGGCATGCTGCGGTATGGGTCCAGCAGGATGCGGAAGCAGCGCACGATGAGCAAGGCCAGGGCGATGAAGAGGAGGAGGACAAAGACAAAGGCAGCCTTCCCCTCAGCCATCCTGGACCCCTCATCCATCTCGTCACTGCTCCTCCTGCCTTCCTCAGACAATCACTTACAGATGTGGGAAGATACTGGAGCACTGGTGGCTCCTGTAGGGAAAACCAAACCAATCAAATATGAGTAAATGCATTGTATATAATCAGTGGCGAGCCGCCATTCAGGGCAGGTGGGGTTTTCCTGTTTTGCATGTCACATATCAGTTTGCAAACAATGTAAAATATATATATTTGATTTAATAAAGCTGCATACAAACATGGTCTCTTTTTTGTTTTCTTGAGTAAGGCAGCTCCAAAATGCAGGTGTTTCAGCCTAGCTTAGTGCTTTCTGTGGTGGTGGGGCAAGCCAGCAGAAAATACGGAGTGTTGCGCCATGACTGGCTCAGTGTTCTGTCACTCATGAGGACACTACGTCACCGCCAAGTCTAAGGGTAGACATCGGAAATTCTAGCCCCTTGGGTGCTGCCATAGAGTTGAAGTGCCCATCCAAGAAGGCTCAAGGTCATTGGCCACAGATAAAATGATGTCAAATCATGTTATACAGTAGCTTTGATTGGACTGATCATGTCAACATCATACTATAAAAATCTTTGCTACCAGTCATCATCACGAATGGGCCAGCAGGTAGCCTAGTGGTTAGAACGTTGAACTAGTAACCGAAAGGATGCAAGATCGAATCCCCGAGCTGACAAGGTAAAAATCTGTTCTGCCCCTGAACAAGGCAGTTAACCCACTGTTCCTAGGCCGTCACTGAAAATAAGAATTTGTTCATAACTGACTTGCCTAGTTAAATAAATAAATGAATCAAGTTGACTGGCTAATCCTTGTCATATGAAGAGAAATAATGAAGATAAAGTATAGATAAAACTCATAAAACTCATAAACATTACACAACAAGTTGGAAATTGCAAATTCAACAATGAGTGGTTTGGAAGGAATCAGTAGCTAACTGCAAGCATTGCAAAGCAATCATTAGCCTGCTATTCAGTAGAGTGGCTGTGTGGTTCCAAGTCTAAGATTAAGGGTCTCTTTTCCTAGTTTAAAATTATAAACATTCAACATTGGCCGTGCTGTAAATGAAGCAAGATTTGTGCCGCGCTCAAAACAACTGTTAACTCGGAACTGCAAAATCTGACTTTAGTGAGTTCAAGACAACTGGGAACTCGGGAAAAATGAATTACGACTGGGAAAATCCGTTTGGAACTTTCACCCAACTCGGAATTGTAAATCCGGAACTCTTTTTAGAGCTACGACCTGAAGATCACTGACGTCATCATGATTCAACCTTTTTTTTCCCAGTTTCCAGTTGTCTTGAAAGCATCCTAAATCCAGAGAATGACAGACTTTTATGACAAAGTTTGATGACAAAATTTGCCCACGAAGGACCGCCATGTTCCTGTTCAAGTGAGCACAGCACAACAAGGTGAGTCCAAAAATGTCTTATATACTGCTGCATAAATGATTTAATATGCCATAAAGATATTTTTACTGTAGCTAAGAAAGTAATAAAGTAATAAACTAAATGTATGTTGTGTAGTAATCTGTTAGTAGCCCATGTGCCTCACCCTAATAATTTGGTCTATTTTCACCTCTTAATTTTGCCTACTGTTCTGACTTGGTGGTAGCCTATAACTTGTTTTTGAGAAATGTAATCATTGAATATTGTAAGACCTTTCATTGTCTGCTCATATGCCCCCTTCATTTATCCTATGGTTCTGACTTGGTGTACAGGGAGAACACTGTAAGAACGGCCCATGTTCTGAATTCGGTCTCTGTACATTTCAAAGGTGCTGAACAAATAGTTATATCGACTACGTCCGTCCTAGCTCGCTCATTAATGTCTTAATCGAAATTACGGATTGCCTCTGATCCGCTTGTCAACCCCCTTATGCCATAGATTGTACATCTCAATTGTCAGTAGAAACCACATTTGTTTAAGCAAATCAGCCATATCAGCTATGTTTTTTTAAAAGGCAGCAAATGAGGCTGAATGAACTGTTTCGCTGCCAGACAAGCCTTCGCTGATAGCCAGGTGTAGCAGTGGTAGAGTGCAATTAATGTATATTTTTGTGTTGTGTAGTGGCTTTGTTGGCATCTATCCCACTTTTTTTTTTGCCCCACCAAGATTTACATGCTAAAATCGCCACAATGCTTTACAGTGGAAATAAAAATGTATTTTAGATTCTTTCTTGGTCTACTAATCTAGAGGCTAGGCAAGAATAGTAAATACTTGCAAGGGTAAAAAGTATTCTAACTACTGGCTTGTCTACATCAGAACACTGCAACATGGCCATGTAAAAGGACAAGCCAAGCGGGGGCAGCAAACACAATGCCAGCAGAGTGTGTGGTAACACTCTTAAACTGGAGCAGGGTGGCTCCCTGTTGCTTTGAATGGTTCAGGCCCCAAGCAGCAGCATTGTGTAAGAGTGTTTTGCTCTCTCGACTGTGAGCTTTAAGAGGCTCTTTTGGGCTGGATTTAGGCCTCATGGTTCTGTAAGCGTTAAGCGTTGTCACAGAGATTGAGAACGTCACCTGGGAGGGGATGACAGGCAAAGCCGGTGGTGTTATGTGATGGCTTATGGTGAGGAGGAAGACGAAAGAGCCCTTTGTTCTAGACATATCTCTGCCAGTGACTCTCAGGAGAGAAGCCTTCAACCCTGCTTCTCTGTGATGGGCAGAGGATGAACATCCTGTAATCCATCACACTTAGGGCTCAAGAATGATATTTCACCCTGCTGATTTATAGTGTTGCCAGAGGAAAGTGACAGGTGATGTAGCAGTAAGCACAGATGAAGGAAAAGGAACCAAAATAATGTTTTGTCTGGTTTACTAAAAAAAAAAAAAAATCTGTCTGATGTAAATCAATATTAGTTAATACAATATACTTGTTGATGAATGTAAGCTAATATCCATTTCTTACCATGATGAAATTAATAATTTAGACTACAAAAAAAAAGAACATGTTTAAGCAGTGCTTTTGATATAAGCTACCTCCTCCGGTTCTTTAATTCTGTCCCTTCAAGGTACTTTCATTGAGCAATTAAGTCTAGCAACCGCATTTTACTCTGCTGATTGTTGTTAAGCAATATAAAATCAAGTCTCCTCACATTTACTTGACCTTTTTGCATTGTCATTGCATTATGGAAGCCTCAGTTACACAAAGAATCAAGGAGGCAGTTGACACATTAATGAATATGATTGTTCATGCCTGTGTAGACATGGACAGAGTTGACTATGGAAGTGGCAAGAGAATGAGTTTTGTTTTGATTTATGATTTTATTCTACAGCTGACTTCTAGTGTCATTTTGTAGGGAGGGCTGTGAACAGCATTAATTAAATATGTTTTTATTAGTCAAACTGGAGAATCATACTTTTATAAGAGGGGTTCCATACGTTTTGTTACTGATTCTACAGTGTCGAGAAAGCATAATGTAGGCTATATCTCATAACAAACACATACTTGCCTGGGATCTACTGACTTCTGATATAATGTAACAGAATGGCACGTGTTGCGCATTGACAAGCCACACCATTTTGATAATAGAAACAGCTATTTTTAGAAAACAGGACACACCCTTAAATACATGTTTATTTTCAGATGTTTTGTAAGAGTTTATAGACTATTACAATAGCAATCGATATCAGAAAATATTCTATCAGTGCGACATTGGGAAATTAAAAGGAAAATTCAAGGCATTCTCTCGCCTGTGCGCAGGTGCCAAAATGACAATACACAAAAATAGGCAAGTTTGTCTCTTTAATGTCACTCAATGAGCAGCATGGCATTTAAATGCTAAAATAAATTACCAAAACATTATTCAAAATAATTTATGTATTAGGCCTACTTTAGACTAGTGAGAAGATGGCGTGACGCTTACCTGTTGTATCAGAAGAGCGCGGGAAATTCCGTCAGCGCGCGCACCAAAGGCAATACATTTATGAATAGCGTAATATTTTTCAGTATTTTGCGAGAAAAACAATAACAAGCATTTTATCTAAACATACCCATTTTCATTCTCTTTCTTTCAAGCTGTTAATATTTCTGCCTGCTCATCCACCCAGAGCTTTTGTCGTCCCCCTCACTCACTCCCACCAAAGAGATGTAGTAGGCTATCTCGTCGCCAGTGGCAACCTGTTGCCATAGTAATCCATCCGTACAGGTGTAAGTGCACGAGAGAAAGCAAGGTGTGGTTCTGTCTGTGTGTTTCATGACATAGCAAATTGATAAGCTTCTATTTGAGACATATACGAATAACTGGTTCTTCCAAAACATCATTGTTAGATAATTCTTGCAAAATGTTCAGAATATCTCAATAAATAGAGATAACACATCGAAAAGACTAAATTCTGGCCTTTGATATAAAACATTTTTTTTACTTCGCTGGAAGAAACATGTAGAGAAACCTTGCACAGACTAGCATCTTGGTTTTGACTCATATCCCATTCCCTGAGTCCCACCATAGTCCAGGCTACCAAACTATAACTTAATATCCAAATTATTTTTCATTCAAAAAACAATGATGACCATGCAAGTCAGTTGCTTAATGGTCTGTGAGTAATAGGCTACAATAGACATACCTCAGTGGTAAGATGTGACTGAATTACTTGATTCATAATATAAGCAGACCAATACTGTTTTGGGTCACAGAGAGTGGGTTATTTGACCTCAGTGTTCGATGAACATGATTTTCTCTGAGCCAGACATCAAGCAGTTCGTCTTCCACATTTAAGAATGATGGGTCAGACTGCTTGCAAAAACCAAATCCCCATTGTTGTTCACTAATCTAAAACTCACTGATGGGCCTGGCATACAAAGCCCCACAGAGCTCTCTGGTGGTTCTTTTATGCATTGTAGTTCAAAGCACACAATGGCGATGTACTCAAATGAACAAAACAGGAACCTTTGCTCTTTACATGACATATACTGACCAGGTGAAAGCTATGATCCCTATTGATGTCAACTATTAAATCCACTTCAATCAGTGTAAAGGAAGGGAAGGAGACAGGTCAAAGAAGGATTTTTAAGCCTTGAGACAGTTGAGACATGGATTGTGTATGTGTGCAATTCAGAGGGTGAATGGGCAAGACAAAAGATTTAAGTGCCTTTGAACTGTAACGGCTGTCTTCGTGAAGAGAGGACCAAGGCGCAGCGGGTTGCGTGCTCAACATGATAATTTATTAAATGTGAACACCAAAAAAACAATAAACAAAGAAACGACAACAGGAAACAGTTTTGCATGCTACACCAACGCAATGCAAAAACAACTACCCACAATTAACAAACAAAACACATCCCTATATATAGGACTCTCAATCAAAGGCAACTACAAACACCTGCCTTCAATTGAGAGTCCAACACCCAATTACCTAACATAGAAAATACTAAACTAGAAAGAACATAGAATTACAAAAACATAGAACATAACCCAAAACCCGGAAATAATAAATCAAACACCCTTCTAAACAAACCACCACCCCGAACCACATAAAACAAATACCCTCTGCCATGTCCTGACCAAACTACAATCACAAATAACCCCTATACTGGTCAGGACGTGACATGAACGGGGTATGGTAGTAGGTGCCAGGCGCACCGGTTTGAGTGTGTCAAGAACTGCAACGCTGCAACAGTTTCCCTTGTGTATCAAGAATGGTCCACCACCCAAAGGACATCCAGCCAACTTGACACAACTGTGGGAAACAGCCTCAATTCATGCCCCGATGAATTGAGGCTGTTCTGACTGCAAAAGGGGGTGCAACTCAATATTAGGAAGGTGTTCTTCATGTTTTGTACACTCAGTGTATAAGAATATACTGTATAACCTGGTATTGAGACTCAGGCGTTTAGTTACCGGACAGCTATGGGCCTATACCAGTGCTGTCATTGACTCAAAGGGAAGCTGAATCTAAATAAATCTACACCCTCACTGCATGCAGGCTATTATTATGCAAAAACAATACACGTATAGGCAAACAATAGTTTTTTATGTTTAACCTGTTATGGCTAGGGGGCAGTATTTTCACGGCCGGATAAAAAACGTACCCAATTTAATCTGATTATTACTCCTGCCCAGAAACTAGAATATCCATATAATTATTAGCTTTGGATAGAAAACACTCCAAAGTTTCTAAAACTGTTTGAATGGTGTCTGTGAGTATAACAGAACTCATTTGGCAGGCCAAAACCTGAGAAGATTCTGTACAGGAAGGACCCTGTCTGACCATTTCTTGGCCTTCTTGATTATCTCTATCCAATACAGGGGATCTCTGCTGTTACATGACACTTCCTACGGCTCCCATGGGCTCTCAGAAGGCGGCAAAAAGCTGAACGATATCGAGGCAGCCCCTGGTTGAAAAACATTAGTGCGTTTGGATAGTGGCCAGTCACAGTACTATGAGACTCAGGCTTGTGCACGAGGGGATCCCATGCTTTTGTTTTCTCTCTCTTTTGTACGTAAACACGCTTTCCCGGTCGGAATATTATCGCTTTTTTACGAGAAAAATTGCATAAAAATTGATTTTAAACAGCGGTTGACATGCTTCGAAGTACGGTAATGGAATATTTAGAATTTTTTTGTCACGAAATGCGTTGTGCTCGTGACCCTTATTTACACTTCGGATAGTGTCTTGAACGCACGAACAAAACGCCGCTATTTGGATATAACAATGGATTATTTTGAACCAAACCAACATTTGTTATTGAAGTAGCAGTCCTGGGAGTGCATTCTGACGAAGAACACCAAAGGTAATCAAACTTTTTAATAGTAAATCGGAGTTTGGTCAGGGCTAAACTTGGTGGGTGTCTAAATAGCTAGCCGTGATGGCTGGGCTATCTACTCAGAATATTGCAAAATGTGCTTTCACCGAAAAGCTATTTTAAAATCGGACACCTCGATTGCACAAAGGAGTTCTGTATCTATAATTCTTAAAATAATTGTTATGTTTTTGTGAACGTTTATCGTGAGTAATTTAGTAAATTCACCGGAGGTTTGCGGGGGGTATGCTAGTTCTGAACGTCACATGCTAATGTAAAAAGCTGCTTTTTGATATAAATATGAACTTGATTGAACAAAACATGCATGTATTGTATAACATAATGTCCTAGGTGTGTCATCTGATGAAGATCATCAAAGGTTAGGGCTGCATTTAGCAGTGTTTTTGTTTTTAATGACATTATATGCTAGCTTGAAAAATGGGTGTCTGATTATTTCTGACATAATCTAATGTTTTGCTTTCACTGTAAAGCCTTTTTGAAATCGGACAGTGTGGTTAGATAAAGGAGAGTCTTGTCTTTAAAATGCTGTAAAATAGTCATATGTTTGAAAAATTGAAGTTTTTGTATTTTTGAGGAATTTGTAATTCGCGCCACGCCTATCATTGGATATTGGAGCAGGTGTTCCGCTAGCGAACGTCTAGATGTAAGAGGTTAAGTAAGAATCAAAGGTGTACTTATTTGTTGATCCCTATGGAAGTTCCACTGTTAACACTTTGGAGATTTGTAGCCGCTGAATGTTTCTTGCTTTCTTTCCAATAAAGAACTGAAAACACAGTCTTTGATTACGTACCCTCTAATTAGAAGACATTCTCACTTTATCTTCTTTTCTGGAAATGAATTGAACCATTTGCATAGTTCATTCAAGAAGCTATATACACAAGAAGCTGGGTACATTTGACCATAACACTTTAGTTCACACGCCAAAAACAAACCCATATGAATTTACATTTGAAAGAGGAGCATAAAAAATATATTTTACACAGGGGGAAGGTGGTTGCAGAACAGATGAAACAATTTTCAAACATGCACCCAGGCCATCCCTTGATAGATGCTTTTTATGTTGGCTACATAGCTTACAGAGCTTTAAGGTCAAATTTCTACTGAGAAATGAGTTTGCACATGTGCACACACACCCTCTCATGTGAAACACACCTTCACCCCACACACACACACACACACACACACACACACACACACACACACACACACACACACACACACACACACACACACACACACACACACACACGAGGCTGCTGAGGGGAGGACGGCTCATAATGGCTGGAATCGAGTGAATGGAATGGTATCATACACATGGAAACCATATTTTGATGAGTTCAATACCATTCCATTTATTCTATTCCAGCCGTTACTATGAGCCCATCCTCCCCAATTACAGATTTTTTAAAATCCCTTTGGTGCAATTTTCACAAGTACGTGGTACATTTTTACAACTCTTAGTACAAAACTCAAAACAGATCATCTACAGTGAGGGAAAAAAGTATTTGATCGCCTGCTAATTTTGTACGTTTGCCCACTGACAAAGAAATGATCAGTCTATAATTTTAATGGTAGGTTTCTTTGAACAGTGAGAGACAGAATAACAACAAAAAAATCCAGAAAAACGCATGTCAAAAATGTTATAAATTGATTTGCATTTTAATGAGGGAAATAAGTATTTGACCCCTTCTCTTTGGCATCAACTCAACTTGCCGTGTTTGGAGGAGGAGGAATGCTGCCTATGACCCCAACAACACCATCCCCACCGTCAAACATGGAGGTGGAAACATTATGCTTTGGGGGTGTTTTTCTGCTAAGGGGACAGGACAACTTCACCGCATCAAAGGGACGATGGACGGGGCCATGTACCGTCAAATCTTGGGTGAGAACCTCCTTCCCTCAGCCAGGGCATTGAAAATGGCTCGTGGATGGGTATTCCAGCATGACAATGACCCAAAACACACGGCCAAGGCAACAAAGGAGTGGCTCAAGAAGAAGCACATTAAGGTCCTGGAGTGGCCTAGCCAGTCTCCAGACCTTAATCCCATAGAAAATCTGTGGAGGGAGCTGAAGGTTTGAGTTGCCAAACGTCAGCCTCGAAACCTTAATGACTTGGAGAAGATCTGCAAAGAGGAGTGGGACAAAATCCCTCCTGAGATGTGTGCAAACCTGGTGGCCAACTACAAGAAACGTCTGACCTCTGTGATTGCCAACAAGGGTTTTGCCACCAAGTACAAAGTCATGTTTTGCAGAGGGGTCAAATACTTATTTCCCTCATTAAAATGCTAATCATTTTATAACATTTTTGACATGCGTTTTTCTGGATTTTTGTTGTTATTCTGTCTCTCACTGTTCAAATAAACCTACCATTAAAATTATAGACCGATCATTTCTTTGTCAGTAGGCAAACGTACAAAATCAGCAGGGGATCAAATACTTTTTTCCCTCACTGTACTGAGATCATGTGACAGATCATGTGACACTTAGATTGCACACGTGGACTTTATTTAACTAATTATGTGACTTCTGAAGGTAATTGGTTGCACCAGATCTTATTTAGGGTCTTCATAGCAAAGGGGGTGAATACATATGCACGCACCACTTTTCAGTTTTAAATTATATTTGAAACAAGTTATTTTTTTCATTTCACTTCACCAATTTGGACGATTTTGTGTATGTCCATTACATGAAATCCAAATAAAAATCTATTTAAATTACAGATTGTAATGCAACGAAATAGGAAAAACGCCAAGGGGGGGTGAATACTTTTGCAAGGCGCTGTACATGTGAAAATAGTACCAAAGCGCCAAAAGAAAGGTGCCACCAACCTCCTGTGAGACACACACACACAACTAACCTTGTGGGGACACACAATTCAGTCCCATTCTAAATCATATTTTCCCTAACCCCTAACCGTAACCCAAACTGTAACCTTAACCCAAAAACCTAACCTTAACCCTAGCTCCTAACCTTAACCCTAAACCCCCAGAGGTAACATCCATACATCCACACACACACACACACACACACACACACACACACACACACACACACACACACACACACACACACACACACACACACACACACACACACACACACACACACACACTCTTGTACAACTCATCTTATGGGGACGCACAATTCAGTCCCGATCAAAATCCTATTTTCCCTAACCCCAAACCTAACCCGTACCCTGACCTTAACTGTAACCTTAAGCCAAAAACCTAACCTTAACCCTAACCCTAAACCTAACCCTAGCTCCTAACCTTAACCCTAACACTAACCCTAGTTCCTAGCCCTAACCCTAATTCTAACCTTAACCCTAAACCGCCTAGAAGTAGCCTGTGACGTTGTGGGGACTAACAAAATGTCCCCCAGTTGGTCAAATTTTTATTTGTTTACTATTTTTGTATAGTTAAACACGTCCACACACACACATAAATGCCCACTCAACAAAAACACACATATCCTCTCATGTGAAATCCTGATTTTCCTAAACTATTCATCAGGCATAGCCTCAATAATATTTTTTAATGTTATTCAATTTTTTTTTTTTAAACTAGTGGGCTGAAATTAATTTCCTTTCATTATTTTTGTATGAATGTATGTATACTACCTGACCAAAAGTATATGGACACCTGCTCGTCGAACATCTCATTCCAAAATCATGGGCATTAATATGGAGTTGATCCCCTCTTTGCGGCTATAACAGTCTCCACTCTTCTGGGAAGGCTTGCCCACTAGATGTTGGAACATTGCTGCAGGGACTTGCTTCCATTCAGAAAGAGCATTAGTGAGGTCGGGCACTGATGTTGGGCAATTAGGCCTGGCTCGCAGTTGGCGTTCCAATTCATCCCAAAGTTGTTTGATGGGGTTGAGGTCACGGCTCTGTGCAGGCCAGTGAAGTTGTTCCACACCGATCTTGACAAACCATTTCTGTATGGGCCTCGCTTTGTGCACAGGGGCATTGTCATGCTGAAACAGCAAAGGGCCTTCTCCAAACTGTTGCCACAAAGTTAGAAGCACAGAATCATCTAGAATGTCATTGTATACTGTAGCGTTAAGATTTCCCTTCACTGGAACCATAAAAAACAGCCCAGACCACTATTCCTCCTCCACCAAACTTTACATTTGGCACTATGCATTCGGACGGGTAGCATTCTCCTTGCATCTGCCAAACCCAGATTCGTCTGTCAGACTGCCAGATGGTGAAGCTTGATTCATCACTCCAGAGAACGTGTTTCCACTGCTCCAGAGTCCAATGGCAGCGAGCTTTACACCACTCATGTCTTCGCTTGGCATTGAGCATGTGTTAAGCTTGTGTACGCTGCTCGGCCATGGAAACCCATTTCATGAAGCTCCCGATGAACATTTCAGTTCTTGTGCTGACGTCGCTTCCAGAGGCAGTTTGGAACTCGGTAGTGAGTGTTGCAACTGAGGACAGTCGATTTTAATGCTCTATGTGCTTCAATCGGCTGTGTGCTCGATTTTATACACCTGACATCAACGGGTGTTGCTGAAATTACCAAATACACTAATTTGAAGGGGTCCACATACTTTTGTATATATAGTGAATGTGTATGTATGCGTGCACATGCAGTATATTATTATTTTCTTTGCTACTGCAGATGCAGTGTTTTGTAAGCCCATGTGGGCTTGGCATCCTGAAGATGTGACACTATAGTAATGAAATCAATCAATCAAATCCCTGCTTTTCTTTAGGCATTTCCAGCTAGGACATACTTTGTCTGCCACCAATAGTTCCTCTCCTTTCCATGTAGACTCATCTGTGTGTTCTCCCCAGCTTCAATTAATTAATAGCTTTGTGCTCACTTCAACAAATCTATTCCCTGTATTTCTTAGACAGAAATCCCGGTGGGAATAACCTGAATAATCTAATTTGGAGAGGAGTGTAATAGTCAGAGTCTGCTCAGACATGATTAAGTATTAGTTTGACTTTGAACCAAGAATAATACCTACAATGCACGTGTCCCACTTAGCAACACTCGAGACATATTTTCAAGTGTGACAAGGAGAAATGTGTTGATGACATTTAAATGTGTTAATGAAAGGTCTATTTACTAGAATGACGTTTAGTGGCTTTGGGGCCTGAATGGACGAGGTGTGACGAACATATATTCTATTCGGAAACATACCTAACTCCACGTCTCAGTAGTCTGACTGATTTCATGTGTGTATTGTAGTAATATGCTATGTTGTTGGATGGTGTTGATCTGTCAGTAAACATGTGGTCTATTGAATGTGTAGTGAAAAAAAAATGTAAGTAAACCCTTGAATCTTGAACACGAATGTCAAAATAAAGAGAATTCATTATTGACAGTTCATGCAACAGTTAACATTACATTTGTCCATCAAAGAGCTAATTTCAGGGCACGGAAGGACATCACAAATGGATTAATGGTTGCTACGTTTCTATCCACAAGAGGGCAGTATAATATCATACATCTCATGTACATATCCAAAAAGGACCTTTAGTCAGACGCCATTCATGTATAAAGCAGTAAATGAACATCTCAAATGTTTATTGACCATTGCCTAGATCCTGTCGAACATGGATTTTGCTACTCTGTAAATTTGATTAACAACAGCAGCCCTGAAAGTGGCTTTTGTGCCTGGAAAATATCCTGCATGTACTGTACAGGAAGTTTGACAAGTGTTTAATTTCCTGAAGTGACTGTCTGGGAGAGTTGTGGCCTCTATGCTCTTGGCAGCTCTGCAGCAGAGCAGGCCCACTGTATACAACTGGAGAACAGACCACAAAAAATATCAGTCCCAATCGCTCGCACGCTCTCTCTCTAAGTTATTACAGCATGTTTGCTTCTCTTCCATAAAAAATCAATGTAGAAATCACTGTACTCTCATCTTTAGTGGTGATGTGGAGCTAGTAATGTCTGGATGCTTTTGACTTGATCCTGCTCTGTTTACAATGTAAATTAAGGGGATCACAAGCGCTTTTAAAACATACACTTTGCTGTTAATTACCATGAGTAATCGACCTTTTGATTGCCACAACAGGATTCTATGATGTATCACATCATTTGACTTAACGAGGCAGAGAGCAGATACATTTGGTGTGAAAACAGAAATGAAATACAACATGAACTATCTGCCTCTCAGACTGCAGAATCCCTATTGGCGAGTATTCTTCATCACACAAAGATTCCTCTGTTCTGTGGCCCATCTTTATTTTGTGTTCTTGTACTTTGGGGGCAATCTACTGTATGTAATATCCATTGGCAGATGAATGACCGATTTCTTTGTGAAAGTGAGAAATTAGTAATTACATGATACACACCTCTGTGTTATCAGCAGCCTCGCACTATGCACGATGGACAATATACATTCATTCTTCAGAAAAACAAGTTGAAAAATCAATGAGCTAAGGCTTCATGATCAATTCTTAGGCAGTGCTTCTGGTCTTCACGTTCCCCTCTCTCATTCTCTGGCTTTTTACCTGATGGAACTGTAGAGAATCCGGAAATAGCCCAACTCATTTAAAATGACCAAGACTAAAATGTTACCGCCTGAAAAGAAAATCAGCATTTCTCCAAACTGTCATCTCCTCAATCTCCCAAAGACAGTAATGATCCTTAGGCTGTGCAATTTAAGGAAAAAATTAGTTTGGGGAAAAAAACAAAGAAGGAATGATGTCTCGGGGAAGGATGGGAAGAGGTTCCGAATCATTAGCTCTGTGGAATTGCCGCTGTTACGGGACTAATTGAGTCTCCGGGTGAGCCATCGTTGGGTCGGCCTCAAAGCGCCGGCGTCAGCATAACCAGGTGGGCGGCTGTAAAGCTAGGAAAATGAAGCCCCACTTCCAGGCAGGAGTGCATTTTAATAGGGGCGACTGAGCCGATTCAACCGATGAGCGGTGGGCGGCATAAAAGGTCATGAAAGACAGAGCGAGGGAGTGTATGGCGTGTTAAGTGAGGTTAGGTACACGTACTGCTGAGTTAAGCAATTTAATTAGAATGTAAAAACACCTGAAGATGTGTAAGGAAGTGGAAAAATTGTCTATTGTCACAGTACACTCCCCGTTCTGTTTGATCTTGCTCATTTCAACAATGACTTTAAAATCCAGGTCACACCGCCTTTCTCAGACACTGGAACAAAGTGAACAGTGGTTGAATGCTTTAGCAGGATCTTATCTTTCTTCACTCCTTGCAGCCTAGAGTCTTGCAGAATCACCACACATGGGTGGAGCTTTCAGCTTTGTTAGTTGTAGATCTTAACTTTTAAGATAATAATGATATCATTCCATTGCTTCACATCCTGCAAGTCACTTAAGCCATTTATATGACTCAGTGAACATCACGTGAAGTTTATATACCCACTCTTTTTTTATGTCAAGAATTTAGAAATGGTGGTATTCCTCAAGAGCTATAACCACATAGCTGCTAGACGAGCTACCCACTGAGCTGGAAGTGGAAACCAATTTCATCATCCATTCCACTTCATCATCCACAACTGGGCAGGACGTATATCTCTGCATTCAGGATTTCAGTGCAGAGGGAGAGCCTGTTTTATTGCGCCTATCATTTTCAGAGCCAAGTTGAGAACGGCTTCTGTTTAACACTAGGATAACGGGACACGCTGTGACCACCACTAACGGCCCATGATGAGAACACTCAACCTGTCACTTCCTGTTTTCTCTGGCTCTGATCACCTCTCTGTTTATGCTCCCCGGCCGTTCCATCACAGAGGCTTTAATGGGGCAACACAGAACCAACCAAACAAACAATAATCACCCTGTCAGGTCTTAAAACCCGGAGGTGTTCACCACATCACAAGGCAAGACGCTCAACATACTTTCCCTGAAGACATCGATAGTTGATGTCGTGGTATTGGTGTCGGGATAATCGATTGTGGTCCGCTTTCGACTGCAACAGAAAGCCTTGGGTTTGTCTGAGGACACAGTCTAAATATAGGTGTAGCTTCCAGGGCAGCTGTGGTTGGGGTTAAGTGTTATGATAGATATCAGTGTGGACTGGACTGGCTGAAGGCTGTTTAGACTGGTTGTGCTGGGGGACTTCCAGTTGTCTGGCAGGTCTGAGGCCAGCAAGTGTTGTGTGTTGGGGGTTGTAACTGTGGCGGGATGTCCTGGTCTGGACAGGTGCAGGGTGAACATGGGAAGAAATGGGAGGGGGCACAAAGGGCGAGGAGTGGGTGGTGAAGGAGGGGAGGGGCAGAGGAGACTCGTCAGAAACAGACAAGCACAGGTGGCTTCTTGTCTCCGGGTGAAAGTGTCAGAAGTGCTGAGTCAAGACCTCTACTGTGCCGGAACGGGCCGGATTGAACCGGCACCCTTCCCCTCCGCCCTCTGCCAACTGGGGGTGTGCTACGGTCCACGGGTGCTGGACGTGCCAGGCATGCCAACCATACAGCATAGCTCTCTACTGACCTAAGCCCTTATTGTGGCTGAGCCCAGCGCGACAAGTCTCCTCACCCCACGGTGTAAAGGCCACGTAGCTGGAACAGAGAGTGTAACACTGTGGATATGGGCATATGTTTCACATTCCCCATTGAACAACATACACACAGTCTGTGGCTTTCTCAGTGGCTAGCTCACAAAGAATGAATGAATAAGCCAGTGAATTTAGTTAAACATAATAACCTTCCTGTAAGCTAATTTTATCCAAGCCCATTTTAAATGTACTGAATATACTGTGTGTTCTAGGTCCTGGAAATAGGATCTTGTTTTAGGAAATAGTTGAAAATTTTGAAATAACCCTTGAGGTCAGATTTGTGGGCAGAAAAAAAGGAAAGCAATTTAGAAAGCCCTGAAGAGAATTATCCAATCAATCACAAAACAAGCAGAAGAGAAACAGAAACTGTCTGGTAAACCAATACATTTCAGAGGGAGACTTGATGGTACGTGGTTGACTGCTTTGCAGTGGTAGGAGGCCAGAGGGTAAGAGAGGACAAGGTCAGTGTGATCGTGTTGGGCAAGCTACTGTAAGACCTGCATGGATCCAGAGTCAGATCAATGCTGAACAGGGGCCATAAGAGGCCACTATATGGTTAGTGTTAGTGTAAAAAGCCTCTCCTATAGCCTAGCTGATAGGATTTCACCCTTAATTCATAGTAGGTATGCCTGTCAATTACCCTCGCACGACACGTTTGTGTTGGTGATGATGAATTTTGAACAGAGAATGGATCCTATAGTATCTATGTGGTGTAGATGAAATACTATTACAGCAAATTCCCCCCACATTCATTTCAGCATGAAAGGGTCTTTCATGAGAAGGCAATAAAGGAAGAAGGAGAGCATGAAAGAGACATGTAATATTTTTCATACTGCAATTTTCAGGAAAATTAAATGGTTTTCACCCTAGTAGGAAGGAGACTAAAGGCTGCTTGTCTCTGCTGTTGAAGCCTTGTGTTTCTCCACCAGTGTTTATGGGCCATTTAAACGGCTCCAAATGTACTGTGGTTTGTGGCCTACTAGTCCTTCCCGACTCCTCGCTGGGAGCGAGGCCAAACTGGGCCTACTGTAAAAACAAATTCAGCAGAAATAGTGAGGAGTTTGAGTTATGGACATTAGTTTTGTGGATAGAGAGTTTTTGGCTTATATGTCTGTAAGCGCTTCCATCCTTCTGGCATCCATTTTTATTTCACTGAGTATAGCTTATACAGAGCTTTGCAATAATCTGGTCAATAAATGTTTTCATTTTTCAGAAGGAAACCATTCTGAGAGGATCTATTTCACATACTCAAGCACAAGACCAAAACAAGATATTTGAGGATGTGTCCCTCTTCTTCTCAAACAAATAATAAATACTATTCTTATCAAAGAAGAACATTATTAATTATGATTTTAAGCTATCTTGACTAAATGCACTAAGAGAGTCTGTAAGGAACGTTTTGCATCCAAGACCAATGTACAATAACAAGCATCATAGGGTACTGGACCAAATTAGTCATTTCAATAACCCCCCTATCTGATCAGATGTGTACTAATGCCCTTCAAAGCATACCAAAGTTAATTCAAAGCTGACTTGAAAAAAACCTAACCTTGGTTTCCTCATCCCCTTGTGATACATACTGACAGAAGATAGTATGCCACTGACTTTTAAGTGAAAACTTCTATACTGTCAACTTCAGCAAGATGTTTCTGTCGCCAAATGAGATGAAAGCCTTGGTGGTGGAGTATAAAACAAGCTCAAATTAATATCCAGTTTAATGAGGAGCTTCCTCAGATCGTTTCCATCGAGTCTTGGGGGCATTCATAAATGGAGTCCTTGTATTCTACTCTCTAGAAAAAGCACAGTGTGAATTTGCCCTCAGAAGGCTGGCGTCCCTACATCTCTTAGTTGAAGCACACATGCGCTGACTGTGAAAAGAAAATGAGGAACTTTGAGGTTAGAGATTTTACAGTATTTATCATTCACCAAATAATGTGCAATCAAATAAAGTGTGTTAATATTGTAAAGCCTGGATTCACATTAGTTGACAACTCAATCAAATGTTCTCAGTGGGAAAAGACTTCTTTATTCTGTGGTCATATTTGTTGTCTGGATTGTCAAACAGCAATGCTGTGGTCTGTATAGTGACAGCCAGGTGCGGTGAGGCCACCTTCTTTGTTTAAGGCCAGTGACAGTGATGAATGGGACTATATGAACGGGCCACAGAAAAACACAAGAAAGGTTGATGGAGGGAAAAGTATGAAAACAAGGAAGGGACAAGCAGCATTACACGTGTCCTGAAACCTGGATCAATGTTCTCAGCATCGTCTTTTTTTTGCAGGCAAAACCCTGTCAACTTTTCAGTGACAGTGATTATTTCACTGACAGGTCTCGCTGGTAAGAAATGGGGACTGCGTCTGCCCAGCCTTTCAGACGTTCCGTTGGGAGATATGTAATGAATTCTGATGCCAGCTGTCATTGTGCTGTCGCTAGGGTGGACACGTCGGGAATAGGAAGTAATTTTAAGGCGATTCCATGATTCCACTGGAGCTATATTTGTTAGGGGAGGGGTATGGGTTGGGTTGGGGGGAGTGGAATGGGTTGGGGGGTGCAGGTAGGTCACGATGGAATAGCTGACAGCATATAAACCTATGTAGAAGGAAAAAAATACATGGTTTGTGAAGTCAACAGTCATGCGGATTAAGGGAGGTGTGGGACCATGCAAGGTAATTGGAAAATGTATTTTTCTGTCAATCATACGTGGTGTTTTCTTACATCGGTATTCTATTAGTTTTTCTTCGATGTAGAAAGTTGAAGGACCAATCTAGTTCTGGAATTTGCCAGACAGTGACTTATTTCAGGGCGTTTGATTTTTCTCATCAGGAGAAAAAGTGTTGGTGGTGTTCTGATCGAATTTGTTTCACATGAACTTCCAGGGGTGAAATTCCTTTATTTGAGGCCAGAGGGCTTTCTCATACACCTCAATTCAAAGACGAGACACAGAAAAAAAACTGTCTTCCCATATGGATTCAAGTCACACAAGTGTAGGCTTGATTTGTGTCAGATAAACCAGCTTTCTGCGTAATAAACTGAATACAAGCAACTGAATATACTCTTTAGTTTCCCAAAGTAAAATATTTGCAGTTAAAAGCACCAAAATAAGGTTTATACATTTAAAAGGACGGCTCTTTCATTAAGGTGCAAAGTGGTTTAAGTGATATGTCTCTGATAAGCCATCATAGGTTATTTCAAGGGTCTTCTACTTATTTGACCACAGCAGTAGACTCCTATTAAATAAACGCCTCACCTCTGTGTGAGTGGGGCCTTTTGACTCTGTACTCTCTCCTCACTCCCACCACTACCCCCATGCTAATGCAGTCATGATTACCCAACAGGCACTGAGGATAATTGAGTACGCTAATCAATACAGGCCTGTCAGGTGGAGCCAAAGTCAAGCATTTTCAGCACAGCATTATTGTACCTCATCAACAACATGGAGAAGGTTTATCAACACATGTAAACAGTCCTCTTGACTAGGATTGAATATTTTCCCGGTATTTTACAAATGTTCTATCCCAAAAATAAATCACTTTTATCCTGGGTAACCCAGTGTTTTCCCGCCAAAACCGGAAGTGTCATTCTAAAGCATACAAATACTGTTTGGATTTGATTCGAGCTTTGATCGGCATGAAAATTCAAGCCGGATGCTGCCTGATGAGCCATAGACTAAGGACATTTTATGAGCTCTACAATAAATACATTTTATGAGCCCAAGACCAATGAAGCCCAAATGATTGTGCAGTCATCCAATACATAACCTATGGTGACTCCCTGCGTATATAAAGGTAAAATAAAATATATAGGTTACCTCACATTACGCACGACAGAAAACATAAAAGCCCATACATGTAGCTATTCTGTCTGAAACAAGCTCCAGTAGGCTACTTTTTTTGAGTGTGGATCAAGTCCATTCAGAGACTTTTCCAGAAGCCACTCCTGCGTTGTCTAGGCTGTGTGCTTAGGGTCATTGTCCTGTTGGAAGGTGAACCTTCGGCCTCAGTCTGAGGTTCAGAGCGCTCTGGAGCAGGTTTTCATCAAGGATCTCTCTGTACTTTGCTCTGTTCATCTTTGCCTCAATCTTGATAAGTCTCCCATTCCCTGCCGCTGAAAAACATGCCCACAGCATGATGCTGCCACCACCATGCTTCACCGTAGGGATGGTGCCAGGTTTCCTCCACGCTTGGCATTCAGGCCAAATAGTTCAATCTTGGTTCCATCAGACCAGAGAATCTTGTTTCTCATGGTCCGAGAGCCCTTTAGGTGGCTTTTGACAAACTCCAAATGGCCTGTCATGTGCCTTTTACTGAGGAACTGCTTCCGTCTGGTTACTCTACCATAAAGGCCTGATTGGAGGAGTGCTGCAGAGATGGTTGTCCTTCTGGAAGGTTCTCCCATCTCCACAGAGGAACTCTAGAGCTCTGTCTGAGTGACCATCGGGTTCTTGGTCAACTCCCTGACCAAGGCCCTTCTCCCCCGATTGCTCAGTTTTGTTGGTCAGCCAGCTCCAGGAAGAGTCTTGGTGGTTCCAAACTTCATCCATTTAAGAATGATGGAGGCCACTGTGTTTTTGGGGACCTTCAATGCTGCATAAATTCTTCGGCACCCTTCCCCAGATCTGTGCCTCAACACAATCCTCTCTCGGAGCTCTACGGACAATTCCTTCGACCTCATGGCTTGGTTTTTGCTCTGATATTAACAGGTGTTTGCCTTTCCAAATCATGTCCAATCAATTTAATTTACCACAGGTGAACTGCAATCAAGTTGTAGAAACATCTCAAGGATGATCAATGGAAACCGGATACACCTGAGCTCAATTTCAAGTCTCATAGCAAAGGGTCTGAATACTTATGTAAATAAGGTATTTCTGTTTTTTCTAAAGACCCGTTTTTGCTTTGTCATTATGGGGTATTGCGTGTAGATTGCTGAGGATTATTATTATTTTTAAATCCATTTTAAAATAAGGTTGTAATGTAACAAAATGTGGAAAAAGGGAAGGGGTCTGAATAATTTCTGAAGGCACTCTATATAATATACACTGAACAAAAATATAAATGCAACATGTAAAAAGTGTTGGTCTCATGTTTCATGAGCTGAAATGAAAGATCCCAGAAATGTTCTATAAACACAAAAAGCTTTTTTCTCTAAAATGTTATGCACAAATTTGTTTACATCCTTGTTAGTGAGCATTTCTTCTTTGCCAAGATAATCCATCCAATTGACAGGTATGGCATAACAAGAAGCTGATTAAACAACATGATCATTACACAGGCGCACCCTGTGATGGGGACAATAAAAGGCCACTCTAAAATGTTCAGTTTTGTCACACAACACAATGCCACAGACGCCTCAAGTTGAGGGAGCATGCAAATGGCATGCTGACTGGCAGGAATGTCCACCAGAGTGGTTTCCAGAGAATTGAATGTTAATTTCTTTACCATAAGCCACCTCCAACGTTGTTTTAGAGAATTTGGCAGTATGTCCAACCAGCATCACAACCAGGCGTCGTGTTGCCGAGTGGTTTGCTGATGTCAACGTCGTGAACAGAGTGCCCCATGGTGGCGGTGGGGTTATGGTATGGGCAGGCATAAGCTACGGACAACAAACACATTTGCATTTTATCGATGGCAATTTGAATGCACAGAGATACCGTGACGAGATCCTGAGGCCCATTGTCATGCCATTCATCCGCCGCAATCACATCATGTTTCAGCATTATAATGCACGGCCCCATGTCTCAAGGATCTGTATACAATTCCTGGAAGCTGAAAATGTCCCCGTTCTTCCATGGCCTGCATACTCACCATGGCCTGCATATTCACCAGACATGTCACCCATTGAGCATGTTTGGGATGCTTTGGATCGACGTGTATGACAGCATGTTCCAGTTCCAACCAATATCCAGCAACAACACACAGCCATTAAAGAGGAGTGGGACAACATTCCACCGGCCACAATCAACAGCCTGATCAACTCTATATGAAGGAGATTTTTTGACCCACGCCCATACTTTTTTTGTTGATGGTATCTTCGACCAACAGATGCATATCTGTAATTCCCAGTCATGTGAAATCCATAGATTAGGGCGTAATTAATTTATTTCAATAGACTGATTTAATTATATGAACTGTAACTCAGAAAAATCTTTGACATTTTTGCATGTTGCGTTTATATTTTTGTTCAGTATATATAAATCTTGAATAGGATGATCTATTTGGGATGCCATTTGAATGAAATTGATGGAGAGGGGGAAACACTGAATGCTCAATTATCCACTGATTAAAAGCAATTATATTCGAGTGATAAGCTGTTAAAAAACTCTGCAGCTGCGAATAAAAATATAAATATTGTTACAATTAAAAAGTAAAGTGAACCCCGAAAGATGGAGATGTGTAAATTAGACGTCCATTCAGTCCTTATATTATCCTACTGTGGCAAAGGCTATGCTGCAGCTAATGTAGGCCTACCTGTCAAAAATAAGTTACCATGTTAAGATCATGCATTGGACTGTGCTTCATAGCCTACTGAGATGCGCTCTGTCCCAACCCTGAGCGTTGATGATTGATCATGCAGAGAGAAGGCCGGTGAGAAGCCAGATTTAGCCAGATATAATTTAACAGTTCAATTTCATGTCCTGCTGTTGATAGAAATAATTTATTACCATTTACGGGTTTTTCGCAGTTATTTATTCTGGGGGAAAAGGGAGTGGGTTTGGGCGGGAAGTCTCGGTAACCCTGTTCCCACTATTCAACCCTACTCTTGACAATGGTTAATAAAGTTGTTAAATACTTTTGTAATAAAGCACAGGTAACTTCTATGTGAGAATAACATGACACACATCAGTCAGTGACACACTTGCAATGTATTTTCATTTATTTCTATTATAAGAGACATACAATGGTATTCTGTGAGACCAAATTCATAAAAGCCCAAGAGCTTCTGCCAAGAGAATGAAAACATTCTGAATCAACGAGTCCCCCCCCCCCCCCCCCCAAGAGAATGTATTTACACTCTGTGCAATACTGATAGCTATTAAAAGTCAAATAGACCATTCCCTTTCCCATACAATCTCAATGCAAACTCAAATAAACTTCACTTCAACTCACCAATAAGTACTGTAGCTGCCCTTTTCCTGTCATGAGATATGGTCACATTCAAAATGAAATACTGGTTTCATGTGTAATGGGAGTGATCCATATGGTCTGTGAGGATTCTACTTATGCGTGTGTTGCATCCACACAACTAGTTTGTCTAAAACGCAAGAATGTAGCCATCTATAACTAATGTTGTAGTTTAGGCTCATGTATCTATCGGTCAGCCCAAGGTGAATTCAAGTGCGAATGGTAAACTTGGGGTCAGACCAGCTTCAGGAATCTAGGGCATAAATACTATTTTCAGATACAGTAATAGTGTTTTTTTTCTCTCTGAAATAATTGACCATGAATCCAGCAACCCATGAAGTAGCCCAGAAAGTGCAACAGCAGAGGGAGTGGTATTTCTGAGGCCGATCTGACTGCTTTCCCTCTCTCTCCCTGAGGAGAACGCCCGGCAGACGCTTCCGATCCCTTCCGGTCTATGCTCATCGGATCAGGGAGTCCATTCAATTTCTACCTAAAACAATTATAACATCTTCTGATCAGACAAGAAAACACTAAATCCCAACCTTCCGATCTTTTCCGCTACCTGTGGTGTTGAGGTTGAGACCAAGTGATATGTAGGGAGTATCAGAGAGCCTGAATAATCTTAACATCTGAGGGACTGATGTCCCCCTTTTAATCTATTGAGTAGCCTGCTATGCTACAAACAATCAAAAGGTAAAGTTAGCAATCAAGGAAAAAGCCAACCCAGTGAAAACACATGAAAAGGAGGCAAACAAAAAAGA
This sequence comes from Salmo salar, assembly GCF_965601325.2. Taxonomy (NCBI): domain Eukaryota; kingdom Metazoa; phylum Chordata; class Actinopteri; order Salmoniformes; family Salmonidae; genus Salmo; species Salmo salar. The sequence continues at coordinate 35,455,130 of NC_138292.1, forward strand.
TGCAGCCTCAAGCTGTTGTAGTCGCTATGCCAGTGTTGGCAGGCTCACAGTTCAGGGATATCAAAAACCCTAGTTAGAAATACAAATCTACAATAGATATGACACATTCCGACGACCATAACAAAAAAATCTAACACCTATTATATAGCATCTTGGCGCCTTGCATTTACCCCTACCCCATACCACATACTATATTAAATAAGGCACACATTTACACATACAATTAACATTTGGCTAGTATTATTCCTTTATTTACAACCAATAGCCAAAGTTAATAATTATAATAACTGCAGTCTGTACCATGTTGAGTGTTTTTTTGGGGGCGGATGGTCTGATCTTGATTCTTTGGGGGTTGAGTGTCTGGTCCTCTTTGGGTGTGATACATGATAATTATATTAGAATTCATGAGGATCAACTAAGCACCAATGTGATAAAAACATTCTTTAGGAATTATAGTAGACCCTACTTCATAGACCAGCTGTATTAATGCCTTTCATCTGTTTCTCAGGACTTGGCAAAAGAGAAACGCCTAGCATAGTTGCTTTGAGTAGTTTCCTTTGCTTGTCAGTATCCACCATCTTGGCTCTCTTTTTGAATGTGAGTAGTACATTCACCATGAACTTGTTAATATGGTAAATGATTACTTATTCCCCTAGTCCACATACTAACCATGCTGAAACCGGGGCAGGCGAGGCCTTGCCTCATTTCGAGAACTTCTATTTGAGATGCGAAACACCAACTAGTAATGTATTTCAACATAATGGGTTCAGTTTCAAAGTAAGGCAAAAAGACAGAGCTACCTTTAAAGGAGTTTTGTTGATGTCGTTTCACGGAATACATATACTGCATATGTATATGTATACATATACGGTGTAGATATAAACACACATATATATACACACACATGCATATATAGAAACACGTTAGGGGGATCAGGACTGTTTGTCAACACTACATAAGAAAAGGTAAGCAAAAGCAAGTTTCATAAGCATCGCAAGAAGCTCTAGATTCAATCTTAAGATGTCCGATGTTTGATGGCAAACCCTTCCATAACTAAGTTGCATGGTAAATCCACTGAGGACATTGGCAGCATAATATAAGGGGGTCACGTTTCACCAACCCCAGTCCCTCACCTTCTATAAGCAAATAGCTGAGCAATACCAATATGGTACAAAGATATTCATTGGACAAAAAGGGGGAAATAACAAGTTTGTTTGAGGTTTGTCGACAGCAAGAATGGCTGCCACAAAATCCAGGGCACGTCTTACACTTTTCACCCATTGAGAGGAGAGGACGAGGCACAGTCACTATTGTCCTGTTCTCCTCCTCTCCTCTTTCTCCTCAGTAGTTGAAGTTTCCCTGTTGGTTGACGGGAGAGGAGGCAGGGATGAAGAGGGGTTTGGGAGGGACGTCGGGTTTGAGGGAGGTGGTCCGGCGGACTATGGCCCCCCGGTGGAGGTATCCTCCGGTATCCTCCTGTTGCTCTCCATTGTAGCTCTGCTGGCGCGTCAGGTAACCATTGGGGATGAGCGGGTAGTGGATCTCGCAGGCGCTGCCGGTGGAGTTCATTCGAGCCAGCATAGGGGGCGGTTGGTGCTGGTGGCCGTTACGCTGGCTGAAGCTTTGCTGTCGGTGGACCATCCCTCCACCACCCCCTCCGTTGGCAATCTTAGTGGCAGCGGTAATCAGTGAGTGTCTCTGGGAAGAGTGCCTCCGTTCCAGAGTGGACTGGTGGTGAGGGGGCATGTCCGGAGGTACGTCCATGCGGCGGGTCAGGCTGTCTCGGGGCAGGGTGGACGAGCTGTAGTAAGGCGCCGACTCCGTCTCTGGGATGTGCGGCTGGACGCGGTTGGCAAAAGCTAGTTGACCCCCGTGGCACCCGCCGCTGGCTGACAGGCCGGATGAAGTCATGACCTGGGTGTTCTTGCTGGAGTTGGCCTCGTGGATGTGTTTGAGCAGCTCGTCCAGCGATGTGACCTCCATCACCTTCTGCGGGTAGCAGGGGTAAGGCTGCTGGACCAACATGCGCTCGGTATTGTGGATCTTGCGTTCCTCTAGGTGCTGGGGTCCACCGACCAAGGCATGCCCATTGGCCAGAGCTTGCCCATTGGAGAAGCTGTGAGAGTAAGGGTAGATCTGCTGGTGGAGCAGGCCTGAGCTGGGCCTGGAGCCTTGTCCCATGTTGTGGGACTTGGGCTCCTTGGCATTGTTGCAGTTCTGGTTCTTCTCCCACTGGTTTTTGAAAGCCTTCATGTTCTTGATGGGCAGTTCGGGGGTGGAGTCTGGGGTGGGCAGACCAGAGAGCTCCGAAGAGTGGTGTAGGTGATGGGGGTGGACCAGGTCTCCCATGGTCATCCCTGGGTGGTGACCACCGTTCCGTCTGGGTGCTCCTTGACGATGCTCCTTCCCGTTCTGGAAGAAGGAGTTGTAGAGCTTGGGCGAGGACACCTCCATCTTATCCTCCTTGTTCTGGCTGTCCAGCAGGCCATTGAGCTTGGCCAGGCTGCGTAGGGACAGGGCGTGAGGGATGGGGGCCTCCGGGTCCTTGGCCAGCCTCTTGGTCTTGTTGCCGGTGTGGTTGCAGTAGCAGGAGACCAGAAAGCCTGAGAGGAAGGCTCCAAGGACAAAGGCCACCAGCACACAGGCGATCAGCAGGGTGTAGTGGACACTGTGGTTGGTCTTCTCCATCTCGGGAGGACGTCGGACACCTTCACAGAAAAAGAGAGTGAGAACAAAATGGTCTTTAGTGTAGTGAAACCAGAGACCTAGAAGAGACTATAATTTCTATGAGGTCAAGCAGGCAGCAGCTGGAAAATACCGGTTGTGTTTACAGAAGCTCTACTACGTGGGAAGCAGCATTGCAGAGGTGTTGGAACCAGCCCCTTGGCTTTCCTCCCTCTCTGTTAATGAATCAATAAAGTATTTCTTGCCAAGACCTCATCTTTCGTCTCCAACTGCAAAGAGTGGCAGAGGGCAAGAGCTCCCCAGTCAGTGAGAAATCAACTCCAAAATGAAATTGGGCTTTAAATATTGATGGGTGCACTGGCAGGAGTCTGATGTCATTCACACTGGCTGTGCTTTCAAATGCATGGATCAGGATGTGTGCACCTGCGATGAACTTGCCAAAAATAACCAACTCGACCAACCAGCTCATAGAATACATCACTCTTTAATTGAACGAGAATCTGACTGATTCAAATGGTTGTTTGGGAAAACATCTGAACTGCTGCAACTAAGCACCTGAAAATCTCAAGGTTATCTCAACACTATGAAAACGCCCTTGGATGGTGTGACCCTGCCACTGTATTTGCCTAATGGCATCTGAGATTCGACAGGAGGAGTGATACTAGCCACCTCTCTCGCAATCAGAGCTCATTTACAAAGGCTGCTGCCATCTGTGGTGTCAGGCCCTTCTCCAACCTTAATGATAGTCTCTGTGAAATTGATAAGTCTGGGGAGGGGAATTGGCCCGCACTGGGAGGAGAAATGCAGGTGTCCCAAATAAGCTAATTTCATCCCGTAATGAGAGCTCAGGTTAGGCAGTAATGGGCAATGATAGTGCCAGCTTTAGACGTAACGGTGGTGATGGGATGTTGAAGATGATGAGGAGGAGGGTGGGGGGAGGGGGGGATTTAAATGATTGGGCCTAAGAGAGACTTGTCGAGGGTTTCTCTCTTTCGATGAAATTACAAGGAGCTGCCACATGCTTCAGCTTTAACAGAGTGAGGGCACTTGATTAGAAGGGAATTTCACTGAGGGAATTTACAATTAGGCGTTTAGCGGAATCAAACATCTCGTACAACAATTTCAATGACAGCAGTGTCTTACACTTCATAATTTCTTTAAATGGGTTTTGTTCAAATAGGTTGCCAATACATTATTCTGTCTGAATCAGAAAAACAATGTTGGGCCGAAAACTGGAGTCTGTGAGGGTAAATGCAGGCAGCATACCAATACCATTTGAAAGATAGATATTCATTAATTTATAAGGGAAAGGGAGATGTGAATAATAACTCGCATGAATCTACAGTACATGGAGAACACTGCACAGAATGACCTTGGATCCATTTTTTTTTTAAATGCTCTTAGGTCAAGTGTGTGTGTATATCATTAGGTATATATGTGGAGAACAAGTATGCAGTGCACACACAGTATGTCTTCAGCTATATTTTGAATGTGGAGAACAGGTATGCAGTGCACACACACACACTGTAGGCTGAAGAAATTAGTAGCAAAGCTCCACTGCAGCTTCAAGCAGAAACTCATCATGAATCTATACAAGTAACAAAAGCACAACGGGAAAAATCTCAATGTGTCAATAGAGGAGCACTGGCATCAGCCTTGAAGCTCCTGGCACTTTGCTAGTAACTCTAAAGGGTACTTGTCACCATTACCGTTTTTCTTCGACAGCCTCTTAATACAAACAGAGAGAAGATGGGGCAGAATTAGCATCAAACAAGGCTTCGTTCTTTGGTCTTGAAGGAGCTGCCGACATGAGTGTCTCTTTGCCTGGTGTTGATGGAAAGTTATATGTAGGTCACAAAGTTACAGGAGAAGTGTCTGCTCCCTGTCTCTCTCCCAGCGAACTCAGGACTGCAACGCTCTCCATCACTATCAATTTGGCCATTTTCTCTACATCAGTGAGTAGAATAGTGAGTGCCATTGCCCTATAGAGAGATGCAATATACTGTACTATCACATTCTCCTGGCGATAATGTTAAATTCACAGAGTAAGTTTGACGTGCTGCTTTGAAATCGCGAGATCTATCCATTCATGTGCTATATCCATTGTATTTCTATGGCGTTGGCATGGCAATGCTTCGTTTATCCTATCTGTCCTAGGCCAGTGTGTCAGAGTGAGCCGAGGCAGTGTGGCAGCATGGGAGTTTTATGAATAATACAGGCCAGGATGCCCATGTTTCTGTGTGGCTTCCCCCAGCCTTCCTGTGGCTCCCAGCTCCCAGTCCTGTGACTCATCTGGGAGCCCTGACCAGGACCCTATGACTATTGAAGGGTTCCACATGGCCGAGGAGCTATGAGTCAAGCGACACAGTGGGGATACACAGATCTCCAACCTCACGCACAACCTGTCACAACACGTTTGGGGCTGGAGTGGATGACTCAATCGGGCCGTATGCGTGACATATGGTGGCATGGTCACAGTGAAATTAATACCCACTGAATCATGGCATGGGGGGACTGGTGTGCTGCTAGATGGCGCACAGGAGGTATAGCATGCAGGCAAACAGTATACTGCCAGTTGATGATAAAGCAGGGGTCAAATTAATTATTTTACGATCCAATATTGTATGAGACCTCTGATAAAGAGGCGAAACAAAAAGGTTTGAGAGCGCTGCTTTAATGTAACATGTGACCATTAATTGGAGTTGTCTGCACCTGTGTAGTGGTAGAGTTGCATTAAAAATGTTAGTAAAATATAGGTGTGTTATATAAAGATATGTGGTGCCGCAGGATAATTGAAGGTACTCAAAGCAAAAATAACCTCCTCTCAATGGTTTATATAATGCTAATAACAGTGTTTTTCCATGTTTGTTTTTCTCGGTTGTCATACTACCTCTTTAGCCAAAGTGTGGGTTCAGCATGGTCTCTGCTGAACAGAGGCATGTAATGCGTGACGAACAAGACCACACACACATTAAGAACTCTCAAGTCTTCTGAAAGGTAAACACACATATGGTTGAGATTTGACAGGAGGGAAGGAGGGGAGAAATGGTGACAGAAAGGGAGAGAGAGGGGGGACAGGTGGAAGTATTCATGCTCGAGAGGAAGAGAGCGACAAAGAGAGAGAGATACAGTAGGGAGAGAAAATATAACTTCAGTAAGAAACTGCCAGGCAACAGAAAAGAGAGAAAGAGGAACAGGACAGAAAAGAGACGAGCAAGAGAACTAGAGAAAATAAAATGAAATAGAATGTGGCAGAAAGCTGGGGACAAAAAGTGACAGAAATAGAGTGTGAGAAAGAATGTGCAGGGAGCAGATTGTAAGGGGGAGGCTGGGAGATGATGATGGAGAGAGAGAGAGATGTGTCAAAGTGAGTGACAGATTGTCAGCCTGGTGGGTTTTGAAGCTTCGCTCTCAGAAGCAGCTGTGTTTTGGTACGTAGAAGGACCCCGCTTGACGCTCTTTACCATAATGGTAAAAATAGACAAGGCTGTGCATTATGTAACTGAGCTAAAGCGATACGCAACCTGGAGTCTGTTCTGCGTTTCACTAATTGGGGATGGGTTGGAGTGAGGAGCGATTCTGGAGTGCGAAGTGCTATTTCGGCAGGTGATAAAATAGCTCAAAAACAAACAAAAACAAAAGAAGTGAAACACAAACAATGCAAGCAGGGGTTTTCACCTTTGACTCAGATCTAACCCTTCTCTGAGATGCTTAAAACCGATAGTTATATAAATCATACAGATTCATTTATCTCCATAAAATGCCCAACTGAACTACTACTCTACATACCTTAGAAGTGTATCAGCGTCAAGCTGTGCTTTATTCTACTGCATGTGCACCATAGAATCAGCTAGCCATCTGCAGTGTTGACGGCCAAATGGATGGTCTTGAGAATCAGGGATTTAGGGTAAACTGGACATCAACCGATTATTGAGCTGGGATACTACGGTGCTTTTGGTAATCCTGATTGCTGATACCTAACTATGGTGAGGAATGTTGGAATACAGACACAGCACGACTTTGGGACAATTACAAAGTACAGTACGCAAATGTTGTTTTCAAAGTCAACTATCCCTTTAAAGATAACTTTTCCATTGTGTCAATACACTGCTCAAGATCACACTTACAGTGCCTTCAGAAAGTATTGATACCCCTGTACTTATTCCACATTTTGTTGCGTTAAAGCCTGAATTCAAAATGTATCAAATGTATTATTTTTCTTATCCATCTACACACAATAATTACAAAATGGAAACATGTTTTTAGAAATGTGCAAAATGTATTGAAAATTCAAAACAGAAATAGCTAATTTAATTAAGTATTCACACCCCTGTCAATACTTTGTAGAAACAACTTTGGCAGCGATTACAGCTGTGAGTCTTTCTGGGTAAGTCTCTAAGAGCTTTCCACACCTGGATTGTGCAACATTTGCCCATAATTCTTTAAAGAATTCGTCAAGCTCTTCAAGAATTCTTCAACAACTTTCAGGTCTTGCCATAGATTTTCAAGTAGATTTAAGTTAAAACAGTAACGTGGCCACTCAGGAACATTTACGGTCTTCTTGGTAAGCAACTCCAGGTGTAGATTTGGCCTTGTGTTTTAGGTTATTGTCCTGCTGAAAGGTTAATTAATCTCCCAGTGTCTGATGGAAAGCAGACTGAACCAGGTTTTCCTCTAGGATTTTGCCTTGCTTAGCTCCATTCTGTTTCATTTTTATCTTGAAAAACTTCCCAGTCCTTTAAGATTAAAAGCTTTACATTTTTTATGAATTTGTAAACATTTCGAAAAACATAATTCCACTATGACATTATGGGGTATTGTGTGTAGACCAGTGACCAAAAATCTAAATTGAATCCATTCAAAAAATTCAGGCTGTAACACAACAAAATGTTGAAAAAGGGGTGTGAATACTTTCTGAAGGTACTGTAGCTAGGCACTGGAAACAACTCCTCAGTTCTATATTTGCATCAAGTAAAGACGTTCCAAAATAGCCTAATTAGTTTCTGTTTCTCTACAGCTGAGGGGAGAATGTAATAGTTCCATTAAAGGGTACTTCATTCCATAGTGCTGCAATGAGTAAACATGGCCCCAGGCTTCGCAGGCAACTACTACCCCCAACTAATGCCAGAGATGTATTTTCTGCCGTGGAAAACACAACAACAAATCATCGGCTGATACACTACAAGCACTGTGAGTGTTTTCAAAATTAGACACGAACAGGAGTCTGCTAACTAAAATTTGGAGTACTTTGACAGTTCAAATAGCTGATGCTTGGGTAATGATGAACACAGTTAACGCTCTGTGTTTGTGGTGTGTGAGCGTGTGCAAAAGGGGGTCTGGGTGTTCATGTGAATGAATTCAATCATGTACTCTCATTATTAAGAATATGCATAATATTACACATCAGTGCCCAACCAATTGGACGCAGCTTGATTTATGCACACACGAGGTAATATGATACGCTGTAATGTAACTGGTTCAGTCCAATTGAAAAATAGTGCTAATGAACATGGCATTTTATTAGAAGTGTGCTGATGCATGTGGAGCATCAAGAGGTTTCACTGAGGAGACTTTGTGTTTAATACTTGTCCAAAAATGAAAAAGGCGCTAATGGAGAGATCGAGATGTACACAATAGTTACTTGGAGGAAAATGGGGGAGGGTCATGCTTTTTCTATTTCAGTCAGGGGGAGGGTTTAGTGTAACAACAATATCATGGAATAAACTATAATAAATTAGGAAATGATAGTTTCCCATAAAGACTGTTCATATATGCCTACCTGTTATGTGGCTGCGGTGTTAAACAATGAATGGCTTTTCTCTTACTCATTGATGATCAGATACTTCAGTTGTAACTGATTCTGTTGTGATACATTTTAACAGTTGATCACTCTAGCACTGTTCCAAACTTAGACTATCCTCTTTTTTTGTGGTACTTTTACCATTTGTTCCTCCCCAATTTCGTGATATCCAATTTGTAGTTACAGTCTTGTCCCATCACTGCAACTCCCCTACGTACTCGGAAGAGGTGAAGGTCTAGAGCAATGCGTCCTCCAAAACAAGCCACAATGCTTCTTGACACACTGCTCGCTTAACCCGGAAGCCGCACCAATGTGTCGGAAGAAACACCGTCCAACTGGCGACCAGAGTCCGCTTGCAGGCGCCCGGTCCGCCACAAGGAGTCACTAGAGTGCGATGGGACAAGGAAATCCTGGCTGGCCAAACCCTCCCCTAACCTGGACGACACTGGGCCAATTGTGCGCCGCCTCATGGGTCTCCCGGTCACGGATGGCTGTGACACAGCATGGGATCGAAACCAAGTCTGTAGTGATGCTTCAAGCACTGCGATGCAGTGCCTTAGACCTCTGCGCTACTCGGTAAGCCGACTATCCTCTTTTTTAACAATAGCCAGAATTTAAATCTAAATGGCTTCGGTGCTGCAGCATGCGCACATTCGTTGTCATGCTCTGTTGTGGTATTAAAAAAGATTCTGCTTGTCTCCAGTCATTTTCATAGAAATGACGTAGAATTGCATAGAAATGCATTTATAAAAGGCATTTTTTTCGTAGACTAAGTGAATAAGAGGATAGATTCATGCAGTGCTTTTATTATAATGGATATCTTTTCACCCCCCCCCTTGTCCGTGGTGGTTTGAATCCACAACCTTCTGGCCACTTTGCATTGTAATTCTTACAAAAAGTCTCTCGTCTGTCCTAGGAGTGAGGGTAAACGGTAGGCATGTTTTTTGCTATCCACTTTATATTTTAATCATTATTTTGGGTATTGGGGAGTTTTTTTCCCTCAAACGTTCAGGGAGGGTCAGATAAAATATATTTTACTGAAGGGAAGGCCATCCATTTTAATTTCAGAGAGATCCGATTTTCTCCAAGTATCCCTCGTTACAAATAACATACAATCCCTTAGAACCTGGCAAGTAGAGACCAATTTGCCATAATATCTCAGTACAGTACATCACTCAATGCTGACTTTGAAAACCAAGATATTATCAGTCAAAACATGAGCGATAATACAGTTCAAAGACACATTTTACATTTTTCAAACAGCTTTGGAACAGACATAGTTCAAGTAGTGTCTGATAGACTCATCATCCACCATCAAATCAAGCATGGCACTACATGCAGTGGGACATTTTACATGCAGTTGCATCAGGAATAAAATAGAGAGAATAATGAGGGCATTCACCATTCAGCACCTGGAAAAGCTACTGTATTCCAGAGCCAATCCCTAAACAAACATATTAACTGTCTGGAAAGAAAAGCAGCGCTGGAAGAACCATAGCTTTACCAAACAGTGGCCTGAAAGCACGCCTAAAGCCACAGAGAAACAACTGCTTGTAGGCAACAAAAACACACAAAGCACAGTTTCAGTCATAGGCTTTGAAACTGGGTAGAGAGGTCACAGGGGGGAAAGGGGAAGAGGATTCAACAAAGGAGGTAGGTAAGGGTTAGTCAGTCCAACCGAAAAACAGGCAGGTTAATAGAGAACTATTCCCCAGGGGTCAGGGGTTGAGGAGACAGAAAGGGGTAAGGGGTTGGGGTTAGGAGTCAGGACAACTGCGTGTGTGGATCTGTACACTGTGGGCCCAAACGTCACTGGGACACTCAACACTGATGTTGACTAACACTCTGGTCTCCATGGTGTTAACATGATAATAAAAATGTAATGGTGACACTAAGCATTCTGAACTCAAGGGTGACAGTAAACATATAGGAAGTTTCCCAGACACAGATTAAGCCTAGTGCTGGATTAAAAAGCATGCTCAATGGAGAATCACCATCAGCTTTTTTTTGTCCAGGACTAGGGTTAATCTGTGAACGGGAAACCAGTCCCTAATGTTGACAAACAGGCAAGAACATGTGAACAACTTTAGTATAGTGCATGTTTTGAGGTGTTCATATTGCTGCGTATGGAAAGATGTAGTATTGTGCATGTACTGTATATGACCCGTGGGGAGGTGTACAGTACAGAGCCCTACAGTGTGTGTTTTCATAGTAAAACCTGATGTTAATCATAGTTGTCATGAAGAGCGAGTAATTCGGGCAGAAGAATTAAAGGAAACTGTGATCTAGTTAACCTGGCTGGGCTAGGGGGCAGTATTTTCACGGCCGGAAGAAAAACGTACCCAAATTAAACAGGTTACTACTCTGGCCCAGAAACGAGAATATGCATATTATTAGTAGATTTGGATAGAAAACACTCTGTAGTTTCTAAAACTGTTTGAATTGTGTCTGTGAGTATAACAGAACTCATATGGCAGGCAAAAACCTGAGAAAAATACAACCAGGAAATGAAAAATCTGGTGCCTGTAGGTTTTTCAAGTCATTGCCAATCGAACACACAGTGACTAAGGATTAATTTTGCACTTCCTAAGGCTTCCACTAGATGTCAACAGTCTTTAGAAAGTTGTTTGAGGCGTCGATGATGAACAGACACCGAATGAGAAGGCTGGGAAGTTGGTGACCCAGGGAAGGATGTCAGTTCATTGGCGTGCGTTCACGCGAGAGGTAGCTCTGTTCCAAAACGTTTTTCAAGACAATGCATGGGTCCGGTTGGAATATTACTGAAGTTTCACGTTATAAAGGCCCCAAAGATTGATGCTATACAACGTTTGACATGTTTGAACGAACGTAAATAGATTTTGTTTTTTACTTTTCGTCGTGACATTTTCCTCGCGTGCCCTACATTTTGAGTAGCTTACTGAACGCGCAAACAACGGAGTTATTTGGACATAAATTATGAACTTTATCGAACAAAACAACATTTGTTGTGGACCTGGGATTCCTGGAAGTGCCTTCTGATGAAGATTATTAAAGGTAAGTGAATATTTCTAATGCTATTTATGCATTTAGATGACTCCAAAATGGTGGCTATCTGTATTGCGTAGTGTATTTTTCTGAGCACAGTACTCAGATTATTGCAAAGTGTGCTTTCTCAGTAAAGTTATTTTGAAATCTGTCAATGCGGTTGCATTCAGGAGATGTTAATCTATAATTCTTTGAATAACAGTTTAATATTTTATCAACGTTTATGACGAGTATTTTTGAAAATTGTAGTGCTGATTCACCGGAGGTTTTGGGGGAAATACATTTTCTGAACGTCCCGCGCCAATGAAAATGCTGTTTTTGGATATAAATATGAACTTGATAGAACAAAAAATGCATTGTATTGTCTAACATAATGTCCTAGGAGTGTCATCTGATGAAGATTGTCAAAGGTTAGTGCATAATCTTAGCTGGTTTTCTGCTTTTGGTGACGCCTGTCCTTGCATTGAAAATGGCTGTGTGTAATGTTTTGTTTATGTACTGTCCTAACATAATCTAACTTTATGCTTTCGCCGTAAAGCCTCTTTGAAATCGGACAATGTGGTTGGATTAAGGACATGTTTATCTTTCAAATGGTGTAAAATAGTTGATTGTTTGAGAAATTAAAATTATTAGATATTTGCTATCTTGGCAAGCAATCCCGTTACCGGGATGAGAACGGGAAGGGGTCCCATAGAGGTTAAAGTGACCTTTATTTAGTGTCATTACCACATGATTAAGAAGTGATACTAAATTGGCTGTAACAGCTGTGACTAAGGCATTCTAGTGAGGTGGGCAACATTTCCCTGATTATGATAAATAGTTTAATTTACACACCCAGCTTGAGGAGGATGCTGCATAGGAT